>NC_081552.1:25760006-26060006 GCF_963082655.1 Stomoxys calcitrans
TGTTTCATAAACTAAAAGGAAATGTACTACTGAATAAAATCAGAAAGTTTTTTTGCCTTTAAATTTACTATTTAAAAAAAGTAGTCGTGAAAAAATTTCGCTAAAAGCGAACGTAGTACCGCCCATAACGGTGAAAAAGAAGTTAGTACCAGGTAAGTACTATGTTCGCTTTTCACAGTTGAAAACAAAAACAATGTATATATAAAGATAAGTCTTCACTCTCCCACTTTTTTGGCGTCTAGCTGCAACGATTAGAAATCTGACGTTTTCTTTTGTGCTATTCGTAAGAGTCACCTCAAGAGAGAAAAAATAGAAAATCAGTGAACATAAAAACTATTAAAAACATAATTAAATTAACAAAAATAAGCTAACAACAAAGTTAACAAATGTTTTGTAAAAATAATGTTATGTTTAAAAGCAAAATAGTGTCCACAATCGACTGAAAACTAGCCAAATAAGTTTTATTGTTCATTAACGGTACTCTCAAAATTTCTCTCTTCTCTCAATTTTCTTCGTTTATTTCTAATCTTTGCAGCTAGCGCAAAAAAAGAGTCGCTTGGCATATCTATAGTATCTACCGTCTATGGTTGAAAACGCATGTTTTTCGTGGTTACTTTATTGAAACACGATAAAATGTGAATGATATCGTAATAAGGGCGGTACCAACTTCTTATTTCGCAGTATTTTTCGCTGGTTACTTATTTTAGATAAAAGATTTTAAAGCAAAAAAACACACTGATTTCATTCAGTAGGACATTTCCTCACTACTTACGGCGAAATTTTAATAAAAATGTTTTTTTTTATCATTGATATTTGTGCAAGGTGGATTTATGAAGGTGATCTCACGCGAACAGCTGAAAGCAGCCGGCCAGTTTGACGGTATTTAGATGTCCGTAGTGGAATTCAGTACGGGGTTTTATCGAAAATCGTTTCGTTAAAAAGCGATAGCAGAAATTTTAAAGAATTTGGTATTCAGTACCCTCTTTTAACGATCATCGACATCGTTAAAATCAACTGTTTTCGTCAACGTATAGAAAATCGAGAACTAAACGATGGAAAATTATTTGGTGTTTACTTTGGCGAAAGAAATAAAGATAATTATTTACAATGGATTAAGGAGCAATTATTCTCTTGTTTTTTTTTCTTAAAACATTTAGGATATGTGTGTGTGCAATAAATTAACAAGCCTGGTGGCGTTCTTTTCGTAATATAAAAAAGTTTTATAAATTGGTATTGATAACACTTTGCCTAAATAATTGTGTACATTTTATTTAGGTTTGTGATGTTTTTATATTAAATAAAAGAAGAATTTCAAGCTTTCAAAAGAATTTCTTATTATTTTAGTCAATTCCTCTTTGTGCTTTTCGTTGTTTTTGGGAGAGTTGCCGGAGAGAAAAACTAGATAACGATTTCTTTTAATGAGGAATTAAGGCCAGTGTACACGATACGTTTGATTGACAATCATCGAGTGTACGTGTTGATTACAGGTTTTGCCAAAAACGATACATCGATTTTTTTCTTTTCTTTGATTTTATTTCATTTTTCATAGTTTACTTCTCATTTTATTGCTTTAATTGGCACATAATGTGTTTTCCAATATCTGCCAATTATTGATTACACATTTCTTTGTAAACTGTAATCGATAGGCGTCATTCATCGAAAAAATCAAAGTGATTTTGATTTTTGGCCATGACTGATGATCATGTGTAGGTGTGACGCATACACCTTTGTTTTTCACTAATACTATCACAATGATCATCAATCAGACGTATCGTGTAAACTGGCCTTTAGAGAATAACATAATCGTTAGTGCAAACGAATTTTTTGTCGATTAATTTAACTAAACGAACTTCGTTATAAGTTACAGAATTGCGGTACAGTTCTGTGTTAACATTGCGTGTGTTCGCGTACTCAAAGTGGCAAATTTTGATTGGAAATGTACGCGAACAGAACTATTTACAACAACGTTCTTTTTCAGGGTTCACAAAGAGAAGGTTAGGTCACCTGCCCACAGGGCTGCCAGTCGTGACGATTTTACGTCATTTTGACGATTTTTTATCCAAAATTTGGCACTTTGACGCTTGACGATTTTGGATTTGAATCCCTTTATAAGTTGACGATTTTTTTTTCTGGCTCTATTTGCATTGACATTAGCCTCAAATTAGAAAAAAAAGTTCAGAATTGTCTTTTATAGCTCACTTTGTGTGACAAATCCGTATCATTTTAATGTGAAAAATGGTTAAGTTTTAAGGGCGATGTAGATTTTGAATTACTTTAGCGTGTTACTCTTTGTGTATATTTCCATAATTAAAATTGTGAAAAATTATATATTTATGAAAATAATTATATATTTAGGAAAAAAACTAACACCCGTATTCACAAAACTTAAAACAGCCTTATAGTAGGTTTATTTGACAGTTCTATAAAGGAAATCTGTCAAATAAGCCTACTTTAATGCCACTTTAAGTTTTGTGAATATGGGCATAAAACTATAATAAAAAAATTAATTAACCCCCAATATTTTTGAAGTAAGGGCATTGGTAAACTTTCTATTAGCTCGTTCACCCTTTGAAAATCTCACAATTTAATCGATTTTGACCAGTTTTATTTACCGAAAATTTTTGACGATTTTATTTCTCAATTTTGACGATTTTTTGCGAAAAAGACCTGGCAGCACTGCCTACCCAGCTGAAAGAATTTTTTGCAATTCCAGAGTTGTTACAATCCCACTAGAACGTCAAATACGTTGTTTGGATTTTAAATTTTTTCACATTTTGTTAATTTCTTCACATTTTAGTTGCTTTAATTTGTAATTTACACGTTTATAATCATAGATCTGATGATCTTGTGGCTGCTACACATGCTAATGCAAATAAAAACTAAAAGAATTTTGACAGCCTAGTGGGAATTTGCGCCACCATCGCCACAGGGTTGTTTAGTTGATTTTGTTGTTGTTGGGCAGATGACCTAACCTTCTGTTAGTGAACCCTGTTCTCTTTGATTGTGTCTCTCTTTCTCTTATTTTACCTGCACACGTACACACACCAGCGCAAATTTCTTTGGCTGTATTGAGAACAATGTCATTTTTGAAATGACATTTAGATGACGAGATGGCGGACTGCAACATATGATTTGTGGTTGTTTTACAAGTGAGATCACATTTAACTGTTACACCATGATATTTATGTAGTAGCTGTGTTCGTTTACTTTCCAGTAAATATTTGCCAGTAAAACTTTGCAGGAGAGTAAGAACAGCCTCTATTCTCTTTTGCTATTTATTTCAATAAAACAGCTGAATTTCAAAAAACATCTGTTCGATGCTGCGAATTGCAGCTGGGAAAAAACCTCTAGCAGAAATTTGCAAGCTCTCATTTACCAAACTCTCAAAATTGTGTTTGCTCTCACGCACTCTCCCGCTCTCTTCTGCTGGCAAGTAAAGTACGCGAACGACTTCCAGTAAAAATTTGTGCAAATTTGTACAAATTATTGGGTAAACGAACACAACTAGTTTTTCAAAAACGTAATCGCCAAAAATGTGGGTTTCATAAGCGAAAAAGGAGTTTAGTACCAGCCCATACCTTGAATAAAATTGTTTCATAAGTTAATAGCGGTACTAACTTCTTTCTTCGCAATATTTTACGCTGGTTACTTTTTTAGATAACAGATTTTAAAGAAAACAAACACGCTGATTTCATTCAGTAGGATATTTCCTCATTACTTACGGTAAAATTTTAATAAAATTGTTATTTTATCATTGACATTTGAGAAAAAAATTGCAAATTTTGCCCATGAACATTCCATAAAGGAACAGGGGCAAACTTCTCACTTATCAATGAGTGCAGTCCGATTCAAGTTTAAGCTCAACGATAAGGGGCCTCCATTTTATAGCCGAGTCCGAACGGCGTGCCGCAGTGCGACACCTCTTTTGAGGAGAAGTTTTACATGGCAAAGTACCTCACAAATGTTGCCAGCATTAGGAGGGGATAACCACCGCTGAAAATTGTAAGATGGTCACGCCGGGATTGAGCAGTTTTTCAAAAAAGTAATCGCGAAAAATATAAGTTTTCATCGGTGAAAAACGAGGTTAGTACCAGCCTTAATTAATATTTTTCGCGATTACTTTTTTCAAACACTAAAACATATCAATGATTAAATAACAATTTTATTAAAATTTTAGCGTAAGTTATGAGAAAATGTCCTACTAAATGATATCAGTGTGTTTTTTTTTGCTTTAAAATCTGTTATCTAAAAAAAGTAACCAGCGAAAATTGTGGCGAAAAAAGAAGTTAGTTCCGCCCTTTAGAAGAAACGTTTAAAATTACATAATAATTAAACAACATTAACAAATCGCATGATGACAAAATACAAGCGAAAAACAAACACCACCGTAGCTTATTTTAACAGACATAATTCGGTGCATGCGCATTTTTAGTAACTGTTTAAAGACTATTACTCATGGTACAACTAAGAGGTAGCGTCATTAGCAGAACAACAAAAATCGACCACCAAAGAATCTACCTTGAGCGGCAAATACCGTAATGTCTTGTTTATGTCTTGTTTACACTTAAAGGTGGGTATTAAGTTCGTGTTTAAAGGTGGGTATTAGCTTCCTGTTTCACAGTGAAATACCCATGTTTTTCACGATTACTTTTTTGAAAAACTACAAAAATTTCACTAATAACATAAAAATGTATTTTATATTTTATCAAAAGTATTGAGGGAATGTCATAATGAATGAAATCTGCATGTTTTTTTGCTTCAAAATCTATTATATTAAAAAAGTAATCGTGAAAAAATATTCATTTTCACGGTGAAACACGAACTTAATACCCACCTTTACCGTGAAAATGAATATTTTTTCACGATTACTTTTTATATATAATAGATTTTGAAGCAAAAAAAAACTAGCGTTGGCTAGGTCATGTTGTCAGAATGGATGAAAGAGCTCCAGCAAAGAAGGCTTTTGAAGCCAAACACAATGGTACACGCAAACCGGGACGACCAAAAGCCCGATGGAGAGATCAAGTGGTGGGAGACACCTCGAAACTTGGTGTCAGAGATTACAAAAAGAGCGCAGAAGATCGAGGCGCTTGGAACGATATTCTACGTTCGGCTCATGGAACAAAGTTCTGTAATAGCCATATAAAGTAAAGTAAAGTAAGACAAGTCTTATGATTACAGAAAGTGACATGTCGTATGACTTGTCGGCTCGTCTAATTGGGGCTTTAACGACTCAAAGCACTCTTCCAGACTAGCACAATTATAGATCTAAGATCGTTTTGTACCAAGTGTGGAAGGCCTATCGGCATCACGGGATCTAACCATCACTGAAAACCTCTGGGGCATAAAAAACAACGTCGACATTGAGAACGAGTATGATCTAGATCGCACTACATTACGGCATAGTTGCATTAAAGATCAATCTACCTATTAAGGGTCTTAAGCTCATAAGAGGCGGAATTACTACCCGATTTCGATAAAAATTGGAATAGTGAGTTTTATTATGAACGTCGACATCCACATCGTATGTGGCCGAGGTAGGTACATGTTAGGATATAGTTGTCCCGATCTGCTGATTTGGGGTCTTAATATGATAAAAAGCCTTATTTCCCTATTTGGCTGAAATTTAGAATAGTTGGTTTAGACCAATTTTCCCTTTGGCCGAACAAATTTGGTCCAGATTAGATCATATTTTGCTATAAACATGAAACATGGAGTTGCATTCGGCCACCCGGCGTCAGAACCTCATATGCTCCATATCAGACCAAGTGTGATCTAAAGCCATAAAGTCCTTATTTATAACCTAATGTTTGTAACTGTGTTTAAGGCTTGTGGCACTAGAACCGAATATGATCAAAATTGGCCCACACGTGGACATTGAGTAAAATCGGAACAGAGACGGATTTAGACCATACTTGGCATGGATTTTGGAGGTTATTGGAAAAATTGTTAAGAGAAATATGTCAGCCAAATCGAATAATAATTGGGTCCTCTACAGGTTTACAGGAAGTAAAATCGGCAGGTCGGGTTATACGTTAATTTTATCACCGGCTTAGCCAATATGTGGCGAGTATGTTAGAGAAATTATGAAAAATTTCAGACATATCCGATAGAATTGCGCCCTCTAGGGGCTGAAAAAGCTCAATCGAACAAGATCGGTTTCATTTCATTTCATTTATTTCATACAATGTAATTCAAAGTCAGAAAATTCTTAAGACCTAATATCGTATTACAATATCCTAACTATCTAAAAAATACTACTAATAAAAGTTAAGTAATAATTTTTAATTTAATTTAATTTAAGACTAAAAACATAAAATAAAATTAGAGAAATAAAGAGATATGAAAATTATAGAAGAGATAAAAATCGGCTCCCCAGCCATAGAAATAAAAAAGTGGAAAGAGAAGCTAAAAGCCCCCATCGAATGATTTCAAGAACTATACTAAAACTATTACAATAGTAATCAAATGATACAATAATATTAGGCAGCTATATATGGTTATTGAGCAATTGATACTATACTTGACAAGAATGCAGGTCACAAAAGAAACCAAATTGTGCAAAATTTCAGACAAATCGAATGGAAACTTCGCCCTCTAGAGGCTCAAGAAGTCATTTCGGTAGATCGGTTTATATGGGGATTTCATAAAGATATAGTCCAATATAGACGACGATCTAGAATACATATAATCGGTCTTATATATTGCTTGATGACAAAATTAAAATATCGCTTGCCCCATGACGATGTGTATAAAAAGAAAAACTTTTGTCGGAGCGGGAGCGGAAAAAAGGTACCCGCTCCGGATCCCTGTTTGTAATATGTATATTAATTATACTCCAACTGAAAATAAAGGACATATTTGCAAAATGAAACCTCAGTTTAGAATATACATACACACCAAGTATGATCGGAATCAATCATTAGTCTGATAAGCTTCCATATAAACTAATTGCCAAATTTACCTTTTTAGGTACACTCATAGGAAAAAACCTGCTGATAGCAGCAAACATTGTCTGCTGACTGTCTGCTATTACAGCAGTAGTTCTGCAATTTCAGAACAGCAGGCTTACTGCTGAAAAGTCTGTAGTTTGCTGAAAATTACTGCTGCTTTATCATGAAGGGGATATTAGAAGAAAAAATAAGATACAAATGAAAATGTGAGTCTCAGTGGACGTTTATAATCACCACTGGATATAAACTTCCCATAACCTTTTTTCTTTAAATTTAGATACAAAAGGCCATGCCAATCATATATACATTAGTAAAGCATTCGTCTACAGTAATATTTCACAAATTAGAATCATCTCTTCCAACAAAATTTCAAAAAAAGTAAAAAAATGCCTTAAGTAACCACAACAAGTACCAGGCAAACATATAAAATAGCACACAAATTTTTTTTCAGCAGACTTGTGTGTTCAAAACAGCAGATTTTGTTTGCTGATTCAGTAGTAATAAAATGTTGTTAATTCAGCAGTCCTAAGTTTGCTGAATCAGCAGTAATGTCTGTTTTCCCATTTTCAGCAGACAAAAACTGCTGTTTTAACTAACATTTCTGCTGTTTTGAATAACAAATTTGGTTGAGTGTACATGGGGGCGCATTTTTCCACTCGTTTTGACTGTAAATTTTGTATATATACGGTTCATAGGCTGACCGATTGTCCACTTTAACTTCTTGAGCGCCTGAAGAACCCAATTCTTATTTGATTTAGGTAAAATTTTGCATGTGGGGATCTGTTGACTTCCAAGATGCATGTATTGTCTGAACAAACCTAAAGCTTAACATAACACACATGATCAGCACACTATAGTCTCTCATATTCTCGACATTTGTAGACAACATAAGTTTTTGGCCCATTAGCGTACCCAGTCAATTATCCTGGAGGGCAAAAACCCTCTGAGAAGCAATAAAATTGGCCAATTTTGTCTAAAACAACGCTACAACTTTTCAAGGGGATGGTAAGCGCACCCCCAGAAACCTTTCTACGCTTATGGTTGGCCCCTATGTTTAGTAAAGAGTACGCAAGCTGGCCACTTTTTACCGCCAAACCTTTCTGGAGGCTATAACATTTATCTACTGACCGATTTACATATTTCTTTTGCAAAAGAAAGCTCTTGGTAAAGAAAACAGCTGTACAAAGGAGTTTTCAACAATTTAAACTGTTCTATTCCAATGAATCCATTAATGAGGGTGATCTAGGCAAATTACAAAAGATTTTTAATTACATTCATGGTTAAACAACAATTACTACTTTACATTTTGTTGAACACTTGTGAAGTACGCATGTTTGTTAAACTTTAGAAGAAAGTATTATATTAGAGACAGTAAGAGTACAGTGTTGATAAGTAAGAATGTAAGCAACGGCGCTAAATTCATGAAAAAGTGGCAAGGCCGGTTGTGAAAATTTGTCAAAAAGGTCAATGTCGTCGAAACATACGGTTGGCATGCAAAAAGTTTGGAGGCTGGGCTCAAAACATACGAATGTCGTCAAAACAACCATTTTACCGAAAAAATGGGCTCAAACAATGCGGTCAACAAAAATATATATATATATATATATATATATATATATATATATATATAGCCATATATATATATATATATATATATGGCCCTATTTGCATTTCACAATAGGTATGGTAGTGGGTATCCAAAGTTGGGCACTGCACGTTCTTACTTGTTTTCCTTGCTGCATTTTCTAGAGTGCATTTTGTTGTCTGAATTTTTTTGTTTTTGGATGTTTGTTTACGGTTTTTTGTTGTTTATTTGTTTATCTTCCTTTGCTTTGCTCTTTTTTTGTTAATTTTGAACAACATATAAAGTTCATTTAGTTAATTGTTTTCTAAAAAAAAAAAAAAAAAAAAAAAAAAAACACCACTTTGCGTTGCGATAAGATACTTAATATAAAAAAGTGATTGCATTATGCCAAACACATTTGAATTTCAAATGAGTTTGAAAATGCGTAATTTTGTGTCTTTAATAGCTCAAAACTTATAGCAGATTGGGGTTTAGTTTTGTGTTGTTTTTGACATTAACTTAAGAACAAGAGCATCTGAGACTGCCATTGGTTGCTTAAGTACTTAAGAATTTGTTTTTTGTTGATGATGAATTGAGCTTATATACAATTTTTGGCAAACTAAAGCAGTCCAATATTGAAAATACCCATATAAGGTTTACACAATAATTATAGGTGTGATATTCATAAAATTATGATAATTTATATACCCTGATCCAAAAACATCTTCCTCTCAGGGATTAGACTATATTATTTAATCCATTGAAAATAGATTGACACAAAATACATCGCTCATAAACATAAAACATTTGATTATGAAGGATTGGCTTCATGTTTTCAGCCTGAAGCTTTTTAATGTTCTCAGTCACCATAATAATTACTTACGACTAACATATGGCAGCCAAATAAGCCAACAAAATAAATCACCATACCTGCAATGAAACAAAAAAAAAAAATTTTTGAGTTAATGAATTCAAAAGCAATTGCAGGGAATCCTATCGAGAATATCAGAATCAAGTAAAAAACGTAAACGGGGCCTATATCAGATTTTAGACGAATTCGGATTTTATATGGTACGGATGCTGAAAGTCATGGCAAAGGTCTCTGTGCCAAAATTTCTGCCAAATCAGGCGAAAATTTAAGACTCTGGCAGCTCAGGATGTTTAATCCATAGATGTATGGTCCCCATATTGATTATATGGGGGCCATATCCATATATTGGGTTGCCCAAAAAGTAATTGCGGATTTTTCATATAGTCGGCATTGACAAATTTTTTCACAGCTTGTGACTCTGTAATTGCATTCTTTCTTCTGTCAGTTATCAGCTGTTACTTTTAGCTTGCTTTAGAAAAAACAAGTAAAAGCGTGCTAAGTTCGGCCGGGCCGAATCTTATATACCCTCCACCGTGGATTGCATTTGTCGAGTTCTTTTCCCAGCATTTCTTCTTAGGCAAAAAAGGACATAAGAAAAGAGTTGCTCTGCTATTAAAACGATATCAAGATATGGTCCGGTTCGGACCACAATTAAATTATATGTTGGAGACCTGTGTAAAATTTCAGCCAATTCGTATAAGAATTGGGGCTCACGAAGTAAAATAGAGAGAACGATTTATATGGGATCTGTATCGGGCTATAGAACGATTCAGACCATTATAAACACGTTTGTTGATGGTCATGAGAGGATCCGTCGTACAAAATTTCAGGCATATCGGATAATAATTGCGACCTCTAGGGGTCAAGAAGTCAAGATCCCAGATCGGTTTATATGGCAGCTATATCAGGTTATGAACCGATTTGAACCTTATTTGACACAGTTGTTGAAAGTAAAAATAAAATGCGTCATGCAAAATTTCAGCCAAATCGGATAGGAATTGCGCCCTCTAAAAGCTCAAGAAGTCAAATCCCCAGATCTGTTTATATGACAGCTATATCAGGTTATCGACCGATTTCAACCATACTTGGCACAGTTGTTGGATATCATAACAAAACACGTCGTGCAAAATTTCATTCAAATTGGATAAGAATTGCGCAATCTAGAGGCTCAAGAAGTCAAGACCCAAGATCGGTTTATATGGCAGCTATATCAAAACATGGACCGATATGGCCCATTTACAATACCAACCGACCTACACTAATAAAAAGTATTTGTGCAAAATTTCAAGCGGCTAGCTTTACTCCTTCGGAAGTTAGCGTGCTTTCGACAGACAGACGGACGGACATGGCTAGATCGACATAAAATTTCACGACGATCAAGAATATATATACTTTATGGGGTCTCAGACGAATATTTCGAGTAGTTACAAACAGAATGACGAAATTAGTATACCCCCCCATCTTATGGTGGAGGGTATAAAAAATGTAAAAAAAGTATATTTGATTAAAGTTCATTCTAAGCATTTACTTTCTTTTAAAAAATCCGCAATTACTTTTTGGGCAAACCAATATAAACCAATTCGGATCATACTCGCAACTGATGTTCAAAATCAGGACAGAAGTTCTGGTGAAAAATTTCAGCCAAATTGGATGAAATTCAAGGTGACTAAGGTCTCAAGATTTCAAATCCAAGAATCGGTTTATATGGGGACCATATCCAAATTTGAGGCGATATCGAACATTTTAGATGCTCTACAACTTACATCGATAAGAAGTATTTGTGCTTAATTTCAAGCAGTTGTCGTTATTCATTCGAACCCTATTGTGCTTTTGACAGACGGATGGACAGACATGGCTCGATCGACTCAGAATGTCAAGACGATTATGAATATATATACTTCATAGGGTTTCAGGCATTAGTAAACCACCCATTCTTTCGAGGTGTGTGTACAAAATGTTCGGTGGTAGTTTTCCTAAAGCTGGCGACATTTGTCACTATGCCATGTTAAAACTTCTCTCCAGTATGTTTGCTTGGTGAAGTGTTTTGGGGTTGGGCGGCCCCATGGATAGTTGATCCCACTTTTCATATTCTATTCTCTCAATAGCTTTCATTTGACACCCATTTTATCCTTAACGGTCCACTTTTGGTTTTAAATGATGTTTTTTTGTAACGGGGGTCCGCCTCCTTCCAATATCAACATATTATAAAGACTAGTCCTCCCTCCTGACCATATTCGTAATCCACGCTCGTATACCTTTCATTCGAGTCCTATATTGTCATTAAGGTCCAATAAACCTATTTTAGGGGGGTTTGGGGTCGGGGCAGTCTTCCGAAGGATTGATGTATATTCATTTTGTCATTCTGTATCGATATATCCATTTCCGACACTATAAAGGACATATATATTCTTGATCAGCGTAAAAATCGAAGCCGATCTAGCCATGTCCGTCCGTCTGACTGTTGAAATCACGCTACAGTCTTTAACAAGTAAAAGCGTGCTAAGTTCGGCCGGGCCGAATCTTATATACCCTCCACCATGGATCGCATTTGTAGACTTCTTTTCCTGGCATCTCTTCTTAGGCAAAAAAGGATATAAGAAAAGAGTTGCTCTGCTATAAAAACGATATCAAGATATGGTCCGGTTTGGACCACAATTAAATTATATGTTGGAGACCTGTGTAAAATGTCAGCCAATTCGAATAAGAATTGCGCCCTTTGGGGCTCACGAAGTAAAATAGAGAGAACGATTTATATGGGATCTGTATCGGGCTATAGACCGATTCACATCAGCTATCTAAAATTCTACTGAACAAACAACTGTTCTGGGTTAAAGAATTAAATGAGTTTGACATCCACGTAATCGATGCAAGCATCAATGAAACTACCTGGAATGGAATAATAACATCGCTCACTAACCATCTAAATGCGTGCAGTCGTACAAAATATGAACAGAAGGCAACACAAAGCAACGAAAGAATTTATAAACACCTAGACTACACTAGGGGTTCTGAATATATATCCGATCGCTACACTGAAGATGATATAACTTGGATACTAAAGGCAAGATGCGATTTGATATACCTCAATGGAAGCCAATACACTGCCAATTCTAATGAAATTACCGAATGCACATTATGTAATATGCGAGCAAAAGAAAACATTCAGCATTTCTTAGGAATATGCCCAATACTGCGAGGATACCGGATGCAATTTTTTGGCAAAATTAGTTTAACTGACAGAGAAATCATAGATATTCTAGATGGCAGAGGAGCCTTGGATTGGATAAACTTAGTGAAATATTTAAAAAATGCACTGAAGTATAGAAAATTAATAATCACTGAATTCACATGAAATTTAAACATAATGTTCTCTTTACCAAATCTCAAATGTTTGTATTAAATTTACCGGCTGACGACACTAAGTCAAAGCCGTATATCTTATTTCATAATCTAATATTCGAAGTACGATTTATTTTTTTAAAATGAAATGAATAAAGATACTACTACTACTACTACTACTACTAGACCGATTCAGACCATAATAAACACGTTTGTCACGAGAGGATCCATCGTACAAAATTTCAGGCATATCGGATAATAATTGTGACCTCTAGGAGTCAAGATCCCAGATCGGTTTATATGGCAGCTATATCAGGTTATGAACCGATTTGAACCTTATGTGACACAGTTGTTGAAAGTAAAAATAAAATACGTCATGCAAAATTTCAGCCAAATCGGATAGGAATTGCGCCCTCTAGAAGCTCAAGAAGTCAAATTCCCAGATCTGTTTATATGACAGCTCTATCAGGTTATGGACCGATATCAACCATACTTGGCACAATTATTGGATATCATAATAAAATACTTCGTGCAAAAATTTATTCAAATCGGATAAGAATTGTGCCCTATAGAGGCTCATGAAGTCAGGACCCAAGATCGGTTTATATGGCAGCTATATCAGGTTATGGACCGATTTAAACCATACTTGGCACAGTTGTTGCGTATCATAACAAAACACGTCGTGCGAAATTCCATTCCAATCGGATAAGAATTGCGCCCTCTAGAGGCTCAAGAAGTCAAGACCCAAGATCGGTTTATATGGCAGCTATATCAGGTTATGGACCGATTTGAACTATATTTGGCATAGTTGTTGGATATAACAACAAAACACGTCGTGCAAAATTTCATTCTGATCGGATAAGAATTGCGCACGCTAGAGGCTCAAGAAGTCAAGACCCAAGATCGGTTTATATGGCAGCTATATCAAAACATGGACCGATATGGCCCATTTACAATACCAACCGACCTACACTAAGAGGAAGTATTTGTGCAAAATTTCAAGCGGCTAGCTTTACTCCTTCGGAAGTTAGCGTGCTTTCGACAGACAGACGGACGGACGGACGGACGGACATGGCTAGATCGACATAAAATGTCACGACGATCAAGAATATATATACTTTATGGGGTCTCAGACGAATATTTCGAGTAGTTACAAACAGAGTGACGAAATTAGTATACCCCCCATCTTATGGTGGAGGGTATAAAAATAAATATATTGTGCTACAATTTTGCACAGATTACTTTTTTTGTCCATAAGCAGGTTAAGTTCGAAGATGGGCTATATCGGGCAATATCTTGATATAGCCCCCATATAGACCGATCTGCCGATTTAGGGTCTTAGGCCAATAAAGGCCACATTTATTATCCGATTTTGCTGAAATTTGGGACAGTGAGTTGTGTTAGGCCCTTCAACATCTTCCGTCAATATGTTTCAGATCGGTTTAGATTTGGATATAGCTGCCATATAGACCGATCCTCCGATTTGGGGTCTTAGGCCCATAAAAGCCACATTTATTATCCGATTTTGCTGAAATTCGGGACAGTGAGTTGTCTCAGGCCCTTCGACGTCCTCCGTCAATACGGCTCAGATCGGTCCAGATTTGGATATACCTGCCATGTAAACCGATCCGCCGATTTAGGGTCCTTGGGCCAACAAAAGCCTCATATAAAGGGTGATTTTTTTGAGGTTAGGATTTTCATGCATTAGTATTTGACAGATCACGTGGGATTTCAGACATGGTGTCAAAGAGAAAGATGCTCAGTATGCTTTGACATTTCATCATGAATAGACTTACTAACGAGCAACGCTTGCAAATCATTTTCAGTGAATGGGCCCTAGAAAAGTTGGCAGAAAATCCGCTTTTTTATCGACAAATTTTGTTCAGCGATGAGGCTCATTTCTGGTTGAATGGCTACGTAAATAAGCAAAATTGCCGCATTTGGAGTGAAGAGCAACCAGAAGCCGTTCAAGAACTGCCCATGCATCCCGAAAAATGCACTGTTTGGTGTGGTTTGTACGATGGTGGAATCATTGGACCGTATTTTTTCAAAGATGCTGTTGGACGCAACGTTACGGTGAATGAACACATTTCGAACCGAACACTGATTTTGGTAATAAAATTCAATGATTTGCAAGCGTTGCTCGTTAGTAAGTCTATTCATGATGAAATGTCAAAGCATACTGAGCATCTTTCTCTTTGACACCATGTCTGAAATCCCACGTGATCTGTCAAATACTAATACATGAAAATCCTAACCTCAAAAAAATCACCCTTTACTATCCGATTTTGCTGAAATTTGGGACAGTGAATTGTGTTAGAATCTTCGACATTCTTTTTATACCCTCCACCATAGGATGGGGGGTATACGAATTTCGTCATTCTGTTTGTAACTACTCGAAATATTCGTCTGAGACCCAATAAAGTTGATATAGCGGCCATATAAACCGATCTTGGGTCTTGGTTTCTTGGGCCTCTAGAGAGCGCAATTCTTATCCGATTTGCCTGAAATTTTGTGCGACGGATCCTCTCATGATCATCAACAAACGTGTTTATTATGGTCTGAATCGGTCCATAGCCCGATACAGCTCCCATATAAATCGATCTCTCTATTTTACTGCTTGAGCCCCCAAAGGGCGCAATTCTTATTCGTCTTGGCTGACATTTTACACAGGTCTCCAACATATAATTTAATTGTGGTCCAAACCGGACCATATCTTGATATCGCTTTAATAGCAGAGCAAATCTTTTCTTATATCCTGTTTTGCCTAAGAAGAGATGCCGGGAAAAGAACTCGACAAATGCGCTCCATGGTGGAGGGTATATAAGATTCGGCCCGGCCGAACTTAGCACGCTTTTACTTGTTTAATTTGATTGGTCCAGGTCTGGATATAACTGCCATATAGACCGATCCGCCGTTTTATGGTCTTGGGCCTATAAAAGCCACATTTATTATCCGATTTTGCTGACATTTTGGGACAGTGGGTTGTGTTAGGCCCTTCGAGATCCTTCTTCAATTTGGCCCAGATCGTTTCAGATTTGGATATAGCTGTCATGATTTAAGGTTTTGGGCCCATAAAAGGCGCATTTATTTTCCGGTTTTGCTGAAATTTGGGACAATGAGTTGTGTTAGGCCAGACGCCATTCCTCTTCAATTCGGCCCAGATCCAGATTTGGATATAGCTGCCATATAGACCGATCTCCCGATTTAAGGTTTTGGGCCCATAAAAGGCGCATTTAATGTCCGATGTCGCCGAAATTGGGGACAGTGAGTTAAGTTAAGCCCCTCGACATATATCTGCAATTAGCCCATAAAAGGGCCCATAAAAGGCCAGTGATAGGGACAGTGATAATGTTAAGTCCTTTGACATTCTTCTTCAATTTGGTTCAGATCGGTCCAGATTTGGATATAGCTGCCGCATAGGCCCGGCCGAACTTAACGCCTTTTACTTGTTAATAAGAAATTCGTACTCTGCTCTTGAATACTTTTCGTTTTAGTCCCATATTGTCGTGGTCGGCCAACTTTTATATTTGGGTCGTACTTTTGTGGTAGGGGGGAGGGTCCGCCTCCCCTTCCGATATGAAAAAATTATATGGCCTTTTATTCCTTCTAGACCATTCCCCACAATTTGCGAAAATTTCAAGAAAATCGGCTCAGCCGCTCTTGAGTCTATAAGGAACAAACAAACTTACATACCGCAAATAAACAAACATACAAACAAAAATGAATACATTTGTATGTATATGTAGATAGATATTCCCCACTTACTCCCCATAAATTCCAACTTAGGCCATTGTCAAAATTACCCATGTTTTACACTTAAAATTCATATGTAGGTACGGGGGTGATAACACATATAACAAAATTGTATGTTGCCATTAAATTTGGTCACGTGACAAAGAATTCGCATAAAATACTAAAACAATAGCAAACAGAGTGCATAATAAAAGCCAATAATAACAGAATAAACAAGCAAACTAACAATTTATTGGGTTGCCCAAAAAGTAATTGCGGATTTTTCATATAGTCGGCGTTGACAAATTTTTTCACAGCTTGTGACTCTGTAATTGCATTCTTTCTTCTGTCAGTGTAAAAAATTTATATTTGATTAAAGTTCATTCTAAAATTTATTAAAAATGCATTTACTTTCTTTTGAAAAATCCGCAATTACTTTTTGGGCAACCCAATATATGTTGTAACTTAAAATAGCAACAACAACCCAAACGCCCAATTCAAATATGCGGGTAAATAAACAAAAAGCCAAACAACAAATGGAAGCACGTTTTGCATATTAAAAGCTCTCAAGTTTGGAGAGACAGCAAATGGACAGATGGGCGATTGTTCAACTAAACACAATTTAACAGCGGGCCACTATAACAACAATGGCTACAACTTGGCCAACATGGTCATCTACATACAAATTTAAAATAAGGCGGCTTTTTACTTTGACAAGCTTAAAAACAGAAAATACAAACGGCTGGAGACCCCATGCAAACTAACCTAGGCCAACTATACAAAGGAACGAAGTCCAATTCCATGAAAACGCAGCACACCACTCCAGCACCACCATCAGTAAGCCCCTATGACCAGACAGACCAGTTGAGGTAGAGTCCTCTGCTATCCAGGTAAAGTGCTAAACAACTAAGCCCACAGCAATAATAACAACTATGGCAACAACTCTTTCTTAAATGGCATAAACATTGGTCTTTGTTAAAATCGCATCAACTTTGATCACTGAACAATTTGTCCAAGGCATGTCATTTGCTTTGTTTTCCTGTAGTATTTTGACTAAGACGACGTTTGATGTCACAGCAAAATGTTGGAAAATTATTGCTAGATGAGAGATATTTGATTTTTTCACCAGTTAAAGCGTGCTAAGTTCAGCCGGGCCGAATTTTGCATACCCTCCACCATGAATCGCACTTGTCAAGTTCTTTGCCTGATATCCCTTCACATGAAAAAAAGATAACAATGGATAAGAATTGATATGCTATTGGAGTTATATCAGATTATGGACCGATTCGGAGCATACTTGGTTTGGATTTTGGAGACCATAGTAGAAGTCACTGCGCAAAATCGGATACGGATCGGATGCGCCCTAAAGATGCTCAACTTTATTCTACATACCACACTTCTGTTAAGCCAGCAAAAATTAAAGCTTCTGGGAACCGAACAAGGATGATCGAGAGGCCGGTTTACATGGGAGTTATATCAGGTTATAGACTGATTTGAGTCATCAGAGGCGCAGTTGTTGGAAGTCGTTACAGAACACAACATGCAAAATTTCAGCCAAATCGAATAAAAATTGCCGCTTGTTAGTCGTCAAGAAGTCAAATCGGGAGATCGGTTTATATGGGAGCTATATCAGGTTATAGACCTATTTGGATCGTACTTAGCACAGTTGTTAAAAGTCATAGCAAAACACTACCTGCTCAATTTCAGCCACATCGGACAAAATATGCGGCTTGTAAGGGCTCAAGAAGTCAACTCGGGAGATCGGTTATATGGGAGCTACATCAGGTTATAAATTGATTCGAACAAAATTTCAAAATTTCAGCTTAATCGGACAAAAGTTGCAGCTTCCAGAGGCTCACGAATTCAAATCGGGACATCGGTTTATATGGGAGCTATATCAGGTTATAGACTAATTTGAATCGTACTTTGCAAAGTTTTTGAAAGTCGTAACGGAAGAGCGCATACAAAATTTCAGCCAAATCTGACTAAAATTGCGACTTATAAGGGCTCAAAAATTCAAATCGGGATATCGGTTATATGGGAGCTATATCAATGTAAAATCAATTTGAACCGTACTTAACAACTGCGATGGGTATTTGGACCCAAATTTTAATACCACATTCGTTTTGTGGTCTCCAATACCTTTCATTTGATAACCTTATTGTGCCCATGGGACCACTTTCGGATATGGGTGGCGTTTTTGAAAATCTATGAAAATTTTAAGAAAATCGGTTCAGCCAAGTATCATTTAGTCATAATGGGTGTAATGGCGTTTTTGGCGCCATTTTTTTTTTTGTATTTGATTTTGTATGCCAGATTCGAAATCTACTCCCGAATACCTTTCATTTGACCCCCATATTGAAATGAACGTCCAATTTGTCTGTTTGGGGGAGTTTTGGGGTGGGGGTGGCCAGATGGATATATAGACTCAAAATTTCATACCATATTCGTATTCTACTCTCCAATATCTTTCAGTTGATACCTTTATTGTCCCGATCGGTTCACTTTTGATTTTGGGCTGTGTTTTTGGCATAATGGGGAGGGCCCGTTCCCCTTCCGACATCAAAAAATTTTATAACCTATGTTTTCTTGCAGACTAACCTACACAATAAGCGAAAATTTCGAGAAAATCCTCTCCGTCGTTTTCAGTCTATTCGGAACAAACAAATCGAGTCCACACATATCCGTGATGGGCTAATGTGACCATTTTGGGAGTTTTAGTAGGGGTGGGGTGACCCCCTATACTTTGACATGGATTTGTATGCCAGATTCGTAATCTACTCCCGCATACTTTTCATTTGATACCCATATTGTCCTTATCGGTCCACTTTTGATTTTAGGTGGTTTTTCGGGTAACGGTGGAGGGTCAGCCTCCCTCCGTTAACAATAAATTATAAAGCCTATTCCTAATTCCTGACCATATTCGTAATCTACTCACGAATACCTTTCATTTGAGTCCCATATTGTTATGATCGTCAAACAAGTAAAAGCATGCTAAGTTCGGCCGGGCCGAATCTTAAATACCCTCCACCATGGATCGCATTTGTCGAGTTCTTTTCCCGGCATCTCTTCTTAGGCAAAACAGGATATAAGAAAAGATTTGCTCTGCTATTAGAGCGATATAAAGATATGGTCCGGTTTGGACCACAATTAAATTATATGTTGGAGACCTGTGTAAAATGTCAGCCAATTCGAATAAGAATTGCGCCCTTTGGGGGCTCAAGAAGTAAAATAGAGAGATCGATTTATATGGGAGCTGTAACGGGCTATAGACCGATTCAGACCATAATAAATACGAATGTTGATGGTCATGAGAGAATCCGTCGTACAAAATTTCAGGCAAATCGGATAATAATTGCGACCTCTACAGGCTCAAGAAGTCAAGACCCCAGATCGGTTTATATGGCAGCTATATCAGGTTATGGACCGATTTGAACCATACTTGGCACAGTTGTTGGATATCATAACAAAACACGTCGTGCCAAAATTCATTCAAGTCGGATAAGAATTGCGCGCTCTAGAGGCTCATGAAGTCAAGACCCAAGATCGGTTTATATGACAGCTATATCAAAACATGGACCGATATGGCCCATTTACAATACCAACCGACCTACACTAATAGGAAGTATTTTTGCAAAATTTCAAGCGGCTAGATTTACTCCTTCGGAAGTTAGCGTGCTTTCGACAAGCAGACGGACGGACGGACGGACAGACGGACGGACGGACGGACAGACGGACGGACGGACAGACGGACGGACATGGCTAGATCGACATAAAATGTCAAGACGATCAAAAATATATATGCCTTATGGGGTCTCAGACGAATATTTCGAGTAGTTACAAACAGAATGACGAAATTAGTATACCCCCCATCTATTTTAAGAGGTTTTGGGGTTGGGGCGGCCCTCCAGGCACTTGGATCCAACTTTCATTATGAAATTCAAGCTCTACTCTTGAATTCCTTTAATTAGAATCCCATATTGTCCCGATCGGTCCACTTTTATTTGTGGGTAGTACTTTTGAGGTAAGGGGAGGGTCCGCCCCCCTCCCGATATCAACAAATTATATAGCCTACGTTTCCTTCCAGACCAACCTACACAATCTGTGAAAATTTCAAGGTAATCGGTTCAACCGTTTTTGAGTCTATACGGAACAAACAAATTTACAAACCGACAAACAAACACACACAAATTGAATTTTATATGTAAGGTGTTTCCTTCCCGACAAACTTACACAATCTGTGAAAATTTTAAGAAAATCGGTTCAGCCGTTTTTGATTCTACGGAACAAACAAAAAAACCGAGTTTCATATAGTCATGATGGGTCATGTGTCCATGTAAAGCCTTTTTGGAGGGAAGAAGGACCCCCAATACTTCGATCTGATTCCAGATTCGTAATCTACTCCTGAATACCTATCATTTGAGCCCCATATTGACTTGAACGTCCAATATGTAAATATGGGGGAGTTTTGGTGTTGGGTCGGGCCGATGGGTACTTAGACTCAAATGTTAATACCATATTCGTATTCTACTCGTTGATACCTTTAATTTGATGCCCATATTGGCCTTATCGGTCCACTTTTATTTTTGGGTGTTGTTTTTGGATAAAGGAAGAGGGTCCGCCCCTTCCGAATTAACCAACTATAAAACCTATTTCTCGTTCCTGACCATATTCGCAATCTACTCACGAATACCTTTCATTTGAGTCCCATATTGTCACGATCGTTCAATAAACCTATTTTAGGGGATTTTGGGGTTGGGGCGGCCCCCCAGTTACTTGGACCCAAATTTTAACATGAAATTCGTTCTCTACTCCTGAATACCTTTCATTCGAGTCCCATATTGTCCCGATCGGTTCACGTTTATTTTTGGGTAGTACTTTTGTGGAGGAAAGGAGGACCCCCTATACTTCGATCTGATTTTGTATGCCAGATTCGTAATCTACTCCCGAATACTTATCATTTGACCCCCATATTAAAATGAACGTCCAATTTGTCTGTTTGGGGGAGTTTTGGGGTTGGGGCGGGCCGATGGGTACTTAGACTCAAATGTTAATACCATATTCGTATTCAACTCGTCGATACCTTTCATTTGATGCCCATATTGGCCTTATCGGTCCACTTTTAATTTTGGGTGTTGTTTTTGGTCGTTCCTGACCATATTCTCTTCTATATTATACTCACGAATACCTTTCATTTGAGTCCCATATTGTCATGATCGTCCAATAAACCTATTTTAGGGGGTTTTGGGGTTGGGGCGGCCCCCCAGTTACTTGGACCCAAATTTTAACATGAAATTCGTTCTCTACTCCTGAACACCTTTCATATTGTCCCGATCGGTCCACTTTTATTTTTGGGTAGTACTTTTGATGTAAGGGGGAGGTTCCGCCCCCCTCCATATTGTCCCGATCGGTTCACTTTTAGTTGTGGGTAGTACTTTTGATGTAAGGGGGAGGGTCCGCCCCCCTCCCGATATCAACAAATTATATAGCCTATGTTTCCTTCCAGACCAACCTACACAATCTGTGAAAATTTCAAGGTAATCGGTTCAGCCGTTTTTGAGTCTATACGGAACAAACAAACAAACACAAATTGAATTTGAATCTTTTCAATCTTACCTAACCTAACCTAACGTTTCGCCAGATCGGTGCCTCTCTGGTCTTCAGTATGTTCTGAGTGCCAGAGTGCATGGTGAGCATTGAGTTGTGAGAGAAGACTATGCGGTTCTCGCCCACGAGCAATGCACCAATGCCACATCGGCAGGCGGAATATAGACATTAACTAGGTCTAACTCGATGTTACCTGATTTGATGCCGATCGCTGGCCATTCGAGATGTTCATCCTGTTACCTCTGGTCATGTTTATGAATGCAATGTCCCCAAAATCTATATCTATCTCTTTGTATGACGTTGTAGTCGTCACAGCAGTGAAGTCCGGAGTTTAACGTTGTCTTTCATATATTGTCCCCTTGTTGTATACTTAACAAAATATTTTGTCAATTCAGGAAATGTTGTTCTGTTTCCTGTCTGACGAACTCTGACAAAAAAAAAAAAAACTCAATTTTATGTCAATCTCTTAATAATGGAATGAATGCTGGGCCATATATTTTTGCTGCTCAATCAAAAGTCAGCAGTTTTTGAGCTTTGCTGCTTGCACAGCAAAGCATAGAAAATTTAACATTATCTTAATGCCTTTAATCGTTGACCATAATTTGCGGCAGCATGGCTTAAATAGGGAGCCACAATCAGTTAAGAGTATTGAATGCACCAATGAATGCAAGGCAGATAAAAACGTGTCCGCCCAGCTAGTGAACATAAAAACATTTGCCTTTATGCTGGCAATGCAAGATAGAGATGGACGGACAAAGAGACAGACAGATGGACAGAGCGACATGGGATTTTATAGATGGACCGACTTCGGAAAGGCCAGACGACCAACGTTTTGTGGTTTAATCACATAGCCTCATGCCACTAGAGAAAAAAATCAAACTTTTAGTTTTAAATTCAATTTTCGCTCGTAAAGTCAATTGCTGCTTAGGCAGATTTAAATAAAATTGATTGGATTTTTTCGCAGTTTGATTATGTCAAAATCCGCTTAACCACCAGCCAAGAGAAGACCAGCTTTATTGAATGAAAAGAAAAAATGCGGAGTTTACTATGATTGGCACGTATTGAAATAATCTCCAGACAGTTTTTGTGGAATAGTAAGTGATAATACGTGATTAACGGTTATTATCTACCTGAACAGGAGAGCAGACAAATGGATGGCTTTCTGTGGTGAGACGTGGTCACAGTTTGGGGCAGCTAAAGGATCATCGATACTGGTTTAATTGTTTTGGAAGCTGCATACATTAATTTTAAAATTGCTTTAACACAAAACTTAAATGTTTGCATTCAACGCTTGGAATGAAATGTTATCTTTTAAATTTGAAAAATCATTAAAATAAATGGTTGAGTATTTAAAGTGATTTATTGCTTATGAGGTTTGCTAAATCAAATTATGATGAATTTGGTGGCTCAATGAATTTGGTTTGAATAATTTCAGATTAAAATTCTTGTGGTTAGTTTGAATAAGCAAAATTCGGCCGGACTAAACATTGAATACCCATCACCATGGATATACATCGGGGTTAATGCGGCTTTTATAAACAACCAACCTAAGATCGGTAAATTGGTCCATGCTGCACTTTATACAAATATGATAAGTTAACAAGTAAAAGCGTGCTAAGTTCGGCCGGGCCGAATCTTATATACCCTCCACCATGGATCGCATTTGTTGAGTTCCTTTCCCGGCATCTCTCCTTAGGCAAAAGAGGATATAAGAAAAGATTTGCTCTGCTATTAGAGCGATATCAAGATATGGTCCGTTTTGGACCACAATTAAATTACATGTTGGAGAACTGTATAAAATGTCAGCCAATTCGAATAAGAATTGCGCCCTTTGGAGGCTCAAGATGTAAAATAGAGAGATCGATTTATATGGGAGCTGTATCGGGCTATAGATCGATTCAGATCATAATAAACAACGTATGTTGATGGGCATGAGAGGATCCGTTGTACAAAATTTCAGTCAAATCGGATGAGAATTGCGCCCTCTAGAGGCTCAAGAAGTCAAGACCCAAGATCGGTTTATATGGCAGCTATATCAGGTTATGGACCGATGTAAACCATACTTGGTACAGTTGTTGGATGTCATAACAAAACACGTGGTGCAAAATTTCATTCCAATCGGACAAGAATTGCGCACTCTAGAGGCTCAAGAAGTCAAGACCCAAGATCGGTTTATATGGCAGCTATATCAGGTTGTAAACCGATGTAAACGATACTTGTGGTCTAAGCCGGATCATATCTTGATATCGCTCTAATAGCAGAGCAAATCTTTTCTTATATCATTTTTTGCCTAAGAAGAGATGCCGGGAAAGGAACTCGACAAATGTGCTGCAAGGTGGAGGGTATATAAGATTCGGCCCGGCCGAACTTAGCACGCTTTTACTTGTTAGTTTGACAAATATGCCAGTGTGAAGTTGGTAACATTACGTTCCAGCCACCCTGTACCCATATACATATATGAAATAAATAAATAACACTTGTTTGGTCGCATTTTCCCTGTAACATCATTTGGTTTGCTGGGTTACCTTTTGTGTCCATTCGATTAAGTTTAAATGGTTTTTATGTATAGCGGCGGCAAGCCACAAACCATTTTGTATGCCATCTACGTATACCAATAGAATTTATTATTTTACTAGAATTGTTCATAAAAATACTAATGAAGAAACGCATAACAAATATTTAATTTTAATTCACAAAATGGGGTGTGAATTAAATTGTTTTATAACATTTTGAGAAAATTTAAATTATTAAATATAGGTGTGAAGATACCGACTTTAGAGACAAAACAAAAAAAAAATAATAATTATTTCAGACAATTACTAGGATGGAGTGTCATATATCATGGACAAATGTCGCTGAAATATTGGCGACAAATAAATCATTTATTCATTATTTGCTATGATGGTAATGACGTAGGCAGGCCATATAAAACTAAAGCAGAATACTAGTTATAAATAAGAACAAGTAATAGCGTGCTAAGTAGGGCCAGCCGAATCTTGGGAACCCACCACCATGGATTCTGCTAAAAATGTAGACAAAATTAATTTTGTTGAATGGCATAATTTTATTCTACCTAACAAACTTCTGTCAAACCAGCAAAAATTATAGCTCTAGGAACCGAACAAGAGAGACCGGTTTACATGGGAGCTATATCAGGTTAAAGACCGATTTGGATTGTACTTGACACAGATTTTGGATGTCATAACAGAACACATTGTGCTCACTTTCAGCCAAATCGGACAAACATGTGTCTTGTAAGGGCTCAAGAAATCAAAGCGGTTTATACGAGACCTATATCAGGTAATAGACTGATTTAGACCGTACTTGACTAGATTAGACTAGATTAGTATACCATTGGGTTGCCCAAAAAGTAATTGCGGATTTTTCATATAGTCGGCGTTGACAAATTTTTTCACAGCTTGTAACTCTGTAATTGCATTCTTTCTTCTGTCAGTTATCAGCTGTTACTTTTAGCTTGCTTTAGAAAAAAAAGTGTAAAAAAAAGTATATTTGATTAAAGTTCATTCTAAGTTTTATTAAAAATGCATTTACTTTCTTTTAAAAAATCCGCAATTACTTTTTGGGCAACCCAATATATATAAGGGGTATTCTAATCTAGTCATTACGTTTGTAACACCTCCAAATATTGATCAAGTTTAGAATTTTCCCTTAAAGTTCATATAAATTCTGGGTCGTCTCGACATTCTGCGTCGATGTAGCCATGTCTGTACGTCCATCGGTCGAAATCATGATAGCGATCGAACGCGCAAAGCTAACCCCTTGAAATTTTGCAAAAAAAAAACTTCTAATTGATAAAGGCCATTGGGGATTGCAAATGGGCCATACTGGTTCATATTTGGATATAGCCCCCATATAAACCGATCCTCAGATTTTACTTCTTGAGTCCTTAAATGCCTCAAATTTAACCCGATTTGGCTAAACTATGGAAAATAAATTTGAATTATGATATCCAGCATCTGCGCCATGCATGATTGGAATCAGTTCATAAACAGATATAGCCTCCATATAAACCGATCCCCGGATTATACTTCTTGAGCCTTTAGAAACCTCAATTTCCATCCGATTTGGCTGAGATTTCGAACAAATAGTTGGGCCATGACTTTCAACATCCTTGCCAAGTATGATTCGAATCGTCCTATTAACAGATATAGCCCTCATATAAACCGATCTCCGGATTTGACATCTTCAGTCCTTAGGAACCTAAATTTTCACCTGATTTGGCTGAAATTTTACCCAAAACCCTACCTTATGACTTACAACATCAGTGCCAAGTTTTATACGAATCGGTCAATATGGTGATACTAGCTGAACCGGGGCCGCTTCGCAGCGCCTTCTTTAACTTTATATGGAGCAAAATGTTCCTTTGAATATTAATTTTCGACAATTAAATAGATTTTAGTAAAAGACCATGATACGAAAATAGTATATCGCTGGACTAACAGTTTTTTATCGGAATCCCATACGATCTTTATTGGTCTACAAATTAAAGTTTGGATGCAAGATGTACTCCATTCTTAAAATACTTTATTCAGCCCGATATTTTCATGATGTCTGATTTAATGGTGTTTTCGGGGGTAAAGTGGTCCCCAGACACTTGGCCCTGAAAAAATAGCAGCATTTTGCTCTTCTCTCAATGCCATTAATTTAAACCCCATATTGCCAATGGTTTAAGGGGAGTTTACAGGATGCGGCGTCTCCCAAACTCATGGCCCCAAAATTGATTATCAAATTCGTTTTCTAATCTCAAATACCTTTCATTTGAGCCACATATTGGTATGGTCGAAAATATTGTAAAGGGTGATTTTTTTGAGGTTAGGATTTTCATGCATTAGTATTTGACAGATCACGTGGGATTTCAGACATGGTGTCAAAGAGAAAGATGCTCAGTATGCTTTGACATTTCATCATGAATAGACTTACTAACGAGCAACGCTTGCAAATCATTGAATTTTATTACCAAATTCAGTGTTCGGTTCGAAATGTGTTCATTCACCGTAACGTTGCGTCTGAAATCCCACGTGATCTGTCAAATACTAATGCATGAAAATCCTAACCTCAAAAAAATCACCCTTTACTATTTGGGGGGTGTTTTGAGGAAGGGGTGATGCCCTAAATACATGGTCCTACATTTGAATATCAAATACGTATTCTACTCCCAAATACCTTTATTTGAATTGAAATTGCTGTTTGTGAAGTGTTTTGGGAAAGGGGTAGACACCCAGAAAATTGGTCTCGAAAGTGGGTATCAATTCTTTCTCTGCCCCCCAATACCTTTCATTTAAGCCCCACATTGACATGGTCGGTAAATATGCCCGATTTAGGGGTGTTTTTTGGGGAGTGGGGTGGGACCCGAAACACTAAGCCCTGAAAATATTTCAGCAAAGTGCTCTTTCCTCATATATCATTTATTTGGCCTCCAAATTGGATAACAAATTCGTTTTCTAATCTCAAATACCATTCATTTAAATCCCTTATTGCCATAAAACCTATGAATATCTAGCTCCACTCTCTTGAGGGCCCAAACTGTCTTGGTAAGCTATAACGTCCTGTTTGAGGATTGTTATGGTAGTGGGACGTCCCTTAGACAGTTGGTCCCCAATGTTAATATCAGATACATGGTTTACTCCCAAATACCTTTCATTTGAGCCCCATTTTTCCATAGTGGGCAAACATGACCGATTTTGGGGGATTGGCGGCCACTCAGTGACTTGGCTTTGAAAATATATATCGAATTCGTGTTCCACTTTAAAAACCCTCTTATTTGAGCCTCATATTGCAATGTTCAGCAAATACCTCCTCTTTGGGTGTTGTTATGGGGGTAGGGTGGCCCCATAGACAAATTTTCTCGAATATTGATATCAGATTTGTGCTCAACTTCCAAAGACCTTTCATTTGAGCCCCATATTGCTATGGTCGTAAATGTGTCCTCTTTGGGGGATGTTCTCGGAGATGGGAAGCTACAATTGGATATCAGATTCGTATTATACTCGCAAATATTTTTCATTTGAGTCCCATATTGCCGTGGTCATATGTCCGATTTAAGGGTGTTTTGGGGATTAGGGTGGTCCCCCAAGCACTTGGTCCCACAATTGGATATCAGATACGTTTTCTAATATTAAATACCTTTAATTTGAGTCCCATCTTGTTGTGATGGGTGTATATATATATTTGGTGGGTTATGGAAGTGGGGCGTCCCCCCTAGGTATCCCATATGAAATTTGGATACCAAATTTTTGTTTGTAAGAGAGCACACAAAATTTAGTTTAAATAGCACCAACAATCTCCGAGATCTGGCGTTTCTGAGGGTAACGAAGAGGGTCCTTCCCGCCTCACCTCCCTTCAGAAAATTATAACCTTATTTTCACCAGGGGATTATTATGCACCATCTGTGAAAATATCATGAAAATCGGTTCATCCGTTTCTGAGTCTTAAGGAACACACAAACAAACTCAAATTGATTTTTATTCCCATCACCGTAGGGTATATTCATTTGGTCATTTCGTTTGCAACACATCGAAATATCAATTTCCGACCCTATAAAGTGCATATATTTCGGATCATCGTAAAATTCTAAGACGATTGAACGATGTCCGTGTGTCTGTCCGCCTGTCCGTCCGTCTGTTGTAATCACTCTACAGCCTTAAAAAAATTGAGATATTGAGCTGAAACTTGACACAGATATGTCTTTTTGATGCACGCTGATTAAGTTTTTCAACGGGAAAAATTGGAACATATGTGGATATAGCTGCTATATAGACCGATTTTCCGATAAAGGTTCTAATGCCCATAAATGCTATGTTTTTGATCCGATGTCGCTGAAATTTTAAAGAGTGAGTGAGTAGTTTTTTGTTTTCCGATATCGACCATATTTGGGTCAGATGTCGGAAAACAAAAAACTACTCACTCAATCTTTAAAATTTCAGTACATTTATATATAGCTGCCATATATACCGATATGCCGATAAAGGGTCTGAAACCCATAAAAGCTTTACTTAATATCTGATTTCGCTGCAATTTGAAACATAAGGGTTATTTTAAGTCTCCTGATATCTGACATAAATATGGACCAAATCGGACTATACTTAGGTATAGATGTTATATAAATCGATCTCCCGATAAAGGGTCTAAACCCCATAAAAGCTTTATTTTTTAACCGATTTCGCTGAAATTTTAAACATTGAGTAGTTTTACGCCTCCTAACATAGGACCCAAATGTGGTTCAGATCAGACTATATTTAGATATAGCTGCAATATAGACCGATCTGCCGAAAGGGTCTGAAGCCCATAAAAGCTTTATTTATTACCCGATTTCGCTGGAATTCGAAACAGTGGGATTTAAACAGATTTAGTTCTCCCGCATCCGTCCCAAATATGGTTCGGATCGGACTATATTTAGATATAGCTGCCATACAGACCGATCTCCCGATAAAGGGTCTGAAGCGAATAAAAATTTTATTTTTTTATCCGATTTCGCTGAAATTTGAAACAGTAAGTAGGTTTAGGCCACCCGCTATCCGACCCAAACATGGTAAAGATCGAACTGTATTTAGATATAGCTGCCATATAGACCGATGTGCCGATTAAGGCTCTGACGCTCGTAAAAGCTTTACTTATTACCCGATTTTGTTGAAATTTGATATACAAAATTGAACAGTGACTTATATTTATTAGCCCACTCAATATTCGTGTCGAACTTGGGTGCATAAGTTATCCAATTTGCACCGGATTGCGCCGAAAGGGGGTTTTCATATATACGCGAGGTGGTGGGTATCCAAAGTTCAGCCCGGCCGAACTTAATGCCTATTTACTTGTTATACCCTCCACCATAAGATGGGGGGTATACTAATTTCGTCATTCTGTTTGTAACTACTCGAAATATTCGCCTGAGACCCCATAAAGAATATATATATTCTTGATCGTCGCAACATTTTATGTCGATCTAGCCATGTCCGCCCGTCCGTCCGTCCGTCCGTCTGTCTGACGAAAGCACGCTAACTTCCGAAGGAGTAAAGCTAGCCGCTTGAAATTTTGCACAAATACTTCTTATTAGTGTAGGTCAGTTGGTATTGTAAATGGGCCATATCGGTCCATGTTTTGATATAGCTGCCATAAAAACTGATCTTGGGTCTTGACTTCTTCAGCCTCTAGAGTGCGCAATTCTTATCCGATTGGAATGAAATTTTGCACGACGTGTTTTGTTATGATATCCAACAATTGTACCAAGTATGGTTCAAATCGGTCCATAACCTGATATAGCTGCCATATAAACCGATCTTGAGTCTTGACTTCTTGAGCCTCTAGAGTGCGGAATTATTTTCCGATTGGAATGAAATTTTGCGCGACGTGTTTTGTTATGATATCCAACAACTGTGTCAAGTATGGTTCAAATCGGTTCATAACCTGACATAGCTGCCATATAAACCGATCTTGAGTCTTGACTTCTTGAGCCTCTAGAGTGCGCACTTCTTATCCGATTGGAATGAAATTTTGCACGACGTGTTTTGTTATGATATTCAATAAATGCGCCAAGTGTGGTTCAAATCGGTCCATAACCTGATATAGCTGTCATATAAACCGATCTTGGGTCTTGATTTATTCAGCCTCTAGAGTGCGCAATTCTTATCCGATTGGGATGAAATTTTGCACGACGTGTTTTGTTATGATATTCAATAAATGCGCCAAGTATGGTTCAAATCGGTCCATAACCTGATATAGCTGCCATATAAACCGATCTTGGGTCTTGACTTCTTGAGCTTCTAGAGTGCGCAATTCTTATCCGATATGAATGAATTTTTGCACGAAGTGTTTTGTTATGATATCCAACAACTGTGCCAAGTGTGGTTCAAATCGGTTTATAACCTGATATAGCTGCCATATAAACCGATCTGGGATCTTGACTTCTTGAGCCTCTGGAGGTCGCAATTATTATCCGATTTGCCTGAAATTTTGTACTACGGATCCTCTCATGATCATCAACATACGTGTTTATTATGGTCTGAAACGGTCTATAGCCCGATATAGCTCCCATATAAATCGATCTCTCTATTTTACTTCTTGAACCCCCAAAGGGCGCAATTGTTATTCGAATTGGCTGACATTTTACAGAGGTCTCCAACATATAATTTAATTGTGGTGCTAACCGCAACATATCTTGATATCGCTCTAACAGCAGAGCAAATCTTTTTTTATATCATTTTTTTGCCTGAGAAGAGATGCCGGGAAAAGAACTTGACAAATGCGATTCATGGTGGATGGTATATAAGATTCGGCCCGGCCGAACTTAGTACGCTTTTACTTGTTATATATAAGAAAATATGCTCCCCTAAGTACCGATATCCCTTTATGACTTCTTGAGGCCAAAAATTAATTAAAATACAAACTCAGTTAATAAGGGTACATTTTTAGCGGAATTCATGGTGGTGGGTACCCAAGATTCGGCCCGGCCGACTTAACACGTTTTTACTTTACTTTTTAATTGTTTTAAAAACCCTCATTAATTAATTATTTTTACTTTTTGAGTTTTGTTTTGTTGCACTGGTGGGAGGATTACATTTCAAATTTGTTGTTCAGTTATTTATGAATATGTAGAAAAAACATTTGTATGGCTAAAGATTGATTTCCAAAAACCATAATTAAAATTTATAACTTGTCTTCAAAACATTTCGATGACAGCATCCCAAAAATAAAAAAAGTATAAAAAATTCTACCAAATGATCGCAGCTAATGACACTAAGTGCGGACAGCCATCAGTCAAAATAAATCCACCAAAAAAGGTGTCCAAATGGACAAATCTAAGATTACCGTTTGGATGAATGCTACCGTGTTACACTGTCCCACATAATAAACACACACATTCTCAGGTTAAGCCAACGCAACGAATCACCCTTCATTCCTACAGCAAGTTTGTTAGCCAATAATGATCTTGGGTGTGATGGTGTCACTGTCATCTGAGCAGTCATACGAGTATCTCGATCAGGAAATGATAGCCATTGCTAATGATAGCTCAATAGTTGAGTAAATAATTCGAGTGACTGTGTCAATTTTTATCATAAGCCACCAATGAATATTCAGTTTGATATGGTGACAACGGTAGTGACTCTTTTATGCGGAGCAACAATTCCTAGAACTCAAATTGACCCCGAAAATTTTGAGCACTAACCACAAGATTTATTCACTAATAACCTCATTTTTTCTGCCAACTCATATGAATTTTGCAATCAGCTCAGATCATTTTGTTGTTTAAGATAGCCACCCGCCCGAGTGATTCAAATTGCAAGGGCGTGGGCGAAGAGGGATTCAAAGTTAAAATTTTGTTTTTCATCAGAAATTGGGAAAAGATTTTATTTTTTAATTTCTTAATGCCTTAATGGGTTAAAGATATACTGCTTGTGACGAGCAGTGAACATTATGGCTGTTGCAAGGCCTTGGGGTCGAGGCGGATGGCGGATTGTTTAGAGTCCCTGGATAGGTTCCGAATCCATGATGCAAAGTTGACTTGGGTTCCCGAACATGCGAATATTGCAGCAAATGAGGGTGCGGACGTATGCGCCAGGAGGGGTTCGTCTGCTCCTGGTAAACCAGTCACCGGTCTAGCCTAAGTTCTTTGATGAGGGGCAGGGGCACAGGCTCACCTTTCTGGAGAGTCGGTCTTTCTGCGGTCTGGGTGATCTTGCGAACGTACCTCTGGAAGGTCTCCTGAGATTTGTTGATGGGACGGGATGGTTCCGACATCCATAAGTTCCGTGCTAGCGTGCAGCCTTCAAAAATAGAAATATTGAGCTGAAACTTAGCACATATTCCTTTTTTGCCCATAGGCAGGTTAAGTTCGAAGATGGCCCCATAAAGAACGATTTGCCTATTGAAGGTTTAAGGCTCATAAAAACCACATTTATTATCCGATTTTGCTGAAATTTGAGACAGTGAGTTGTGTTAGACCGCTAGATATTCTCCTTCAATTTTGCTCAGATTGGTCCAGATATAGCTGCCATATAGACCGCTCTATCGATTAAAGGTTTTGGACCCCTTAAAGGGCGCATTTATTGTCCGATGTGGCCGAAATTGGAGACAGTGGGTTAAAATAAGCCCCTCGACATACTTCTGCAATATGGCACAGATCGGTTCAGATTTGGATATAGCTGCCATATAGCCCGATCTCTCGATCGAGGTTTTGGGGTCATAAAAGGCGTATATATTGTCCGATGACGCCGAAATTTGGGACGGTGAGTTGTGTTAGGCCCTTCGATATCCTTTTCATACCCTCCACCATAAGATGGGGGTATACTAATTTCGTCATTCTGATTGTAACTACTCGAAATATTCGTCTGAGACCCCATTAAGTATATATATTCCTGATCGTCGTGAAATTTTATGTCCATCTAGCCGTCCATCCGTCTGTCCGTCCGTCCGTCTGTCTGTCGAAAGCACGCTAACTTCCGAAGGAATAAAGCTAGCCGCTTGAAATTTTGCACAAGTACTTCTTATTAGTGTAGGTCAGTTGGTATTGTAAATGGGCCATATCGGTCCATGTTTTGATATAGCTGCCATATAAACCGATCTTGGATCTTGACTTCTTGAGCCTCTAGAGTGCGCAATTCTTATCCGATAGGAATGAAATTTTGCACGACGTGTTTTGTTATTATATCCAACAACTGTGCCAAGTATAGTTCAAATCGGTCCATAACCTGATATAGCTGCCATATAAACCGATCTGGGATTTTGACTTCTTAAGCCTCTAGAGTGCGCAATTCTTATCCGATTGGAATGAAATTTTGCACGACGCATTTTGTTATTATATCCAACAACTGTGCCAAGTATAGTTCAAATCGGTCCATAACCTGATATAGCTGCCATATAAACCGATCTGGGGTTTTGAATTCTTAAGCCTCTAGAGTGCGCAATTCTTATCCGAATGGAATGAAATTTTGCACGACGTGTTTTGTTATGATATCCAACAACTTTGCTAAGTATAGTTCAAATCGGTTCATAACCTGATATAGCTGCCATATAAACCGATCTTGGGTCTTGACTTTTTGAGCCTCTAGAGTGCGCAATTCTTATCCGATTGGAATGAGATTTTGCACGACGTGTTTTGTTATGATATCCAACATCTTTGCCAAGTATGGTTCAAATCGGTTCATAACCGTATATAGCTGCCATATAAACCGATCTTGGGTCTTGACTTCTTGAGCCTCTAAAGTGCGCAATTCATATCCGATTAGAATGAAATTTTGCACGACGTGTTTTGTTATGATATCCAATAGCTGTGCCTAGTATGGTTCAAATCGGTCCATAACCTGATATAGCTGCCATATAAACCGATCTTGGGTCTTGACTTCTTGAGCCTCTAGAGGTCGCAATTATTATCCGATTTGCCTGAAACTATGTACTTCTGAACCTCTCATGACCATCAACATACGTGTTTATTATGATCTGAATCGGTCTATAGCCCGATACAGCACCCATGTAAATCGTTCTCTCTATTTTACTTCTTGAGCCCCCGAAGGGCGTAATTCTTATTCGAATTGGCTGACATTTTACACAGGTCTCCAACATGTAATAATATAATAATAGCAGAGCAAATCTTTTCTTATATCTTTTTTTGCCTAAGAAGAGATGCCGGGAGAAGAACTCGGCAAATGCGATTTATATATTCTTGATCAGCGTAAAAATCTAAGACGATCTAGACATGTCCGTCAGTCTGTCTGTTGAAATCACGCTACAGTCTTCAAAAATAGAGATATTGAGCTGAAATTTTGCACAGAGCCTTTTTAGTCCATAAGCAGGTTAAGTTCGAAGATGAGCTATATCGGACTATATCTTGATATAACCCCCATATAGACCGATCTGCCGATTTAGGGTTTTAGGCCCATAAAAGCCACATTTATTATCCGATTTTGCTGAAATTTGAGATAGGGAGTTGTGTTAGGCTCTTCGACATCCTTCGTCAATGTGGCCCAGAACGGTTCAGATTTGGATATAGCTGCCATATAGACCGATCTCTCGGTTTTAGGTTTTTGGCCCATAAAAGGCGAATTTATTGTCCGATGTCGCTGAAATTTGGGACAGTGAGTTGTGTTAGGCCCTTCAATATCCTTCTTGAATTTGCCTCAGATCGGTCCAGATTTGGATATAGCTGCCATATAGAGCAATCTCTCGATGTAATGCTTTGGGCCCTTAAAAGGCGCATTTATTGTCCGATGTTGCCGAAATTTGGGACAGAGAGTTAAGTTAAGCCCCACCATATATTAAAGCAATTTGATCTAGATCGATCCAGATTTGTATATAGCTGCCATATAGACCGATATCTCGATTTAAGATCCTGGCCCCATAAAAAGCGCATTTATAATCCGATATCACTGAAATTTGAAACAGTGACTTACGTTAGGCTTTTCAACATCTATGTTGTATATGGTTCAGATCGGTTTATTTTTTATATATAGCTACTAAAAAAAAAAACAATATTTTGTTATACACAGTTGAACAATGACTTGTAGTTATTTGTATTTGGTCCAAATCGGAAGATATTTCATTATAACTGCTATGGGACATAAGGTATGTAATTTTCACCGGGTTTTTATGAAAGATGATTTACATATATACCCGAGGTTGTGGGTATCCAAAGTTCGGCCCGGCCGAACTTAACGCCTTTTTACTTGTTATTAAGAACACTGGAAAGCTGAAGGTTTGGGAGTGACGAACTGACACCAAAGAACTTCAGGGGGGCACAATACGCCAACTCAAGGCTGTTCGGTGAAGACGTCGCTCCACGAAGTGGTATGAGAGGTATTGACATCAATCCAACGGAAGGAGATGGCGGCCTTTTTGAATATTAACTCAAGACATAGAATGGAAAACGGAAAGCGCGCAACAAACCGACTATTGGCTCATGCAGTAAGAAAGTGAGCACTATTAAAGACGTATTAGAGCACTGTGTGATAGGCTCCCTTGGGGTACACTATTTAGCACTTGCTTCGTTTATTCTCGGGACGTCATGGAGTCTTAGCACCCCACTCTCTTCATGCATTTCTTCATCTCATGTACGTCTCTTTTTCCTATTTATGTCTCTTTTTCACTGAAGTGTGTTTTGAATGGAAGTTTCAGTCATGATATTTCACTGTTGAATTGGAAACCATGCTGATAGACTATGGATTACAGGCAACGATTTTGCTGAAGCTTAGAGGACGACAAGGAAAAGGAAGGTTCTAACATGCAGAAAAATTTCTACTAATGTTCCTGTTCTTGAAGACATGTCTTAATAAGGTAAATATACATGTGGCAAATTTTGATTTTTGATGAAAACTTCCATGAGTTTCAAAAATACAGTTTGACATCAATTACCCGGCTCGCTCGGAACCGAGCTGAGCACGGAAAATCCCTAGTAGTCTCGCGTTCTTCTTGTTGGTCAGCCACATGTGTTATGCCCTCAGATACAATAGCCCATCACCATTGATTTCCAACTACTTTGAGAGGTCACTAATTGAACATCCAGGCGTTATTGCCAATGTTTGATTGTATAACAATAGAATAATTCACCTTTTCGTTATCGTGGGACAGCAGATTGTTCCAAACATTATGTTAAACTAGTGGTGTTACATTATCCAAAGATATAGCAGCTGTCTACAAAGCTGTATTGATATTCATAGATTGGCGAAATCATGTTAACTGTCTGACACCAAAAGTTTTTGGATGATTCATTTACGGTGATTGAAGTTTCGGATTGTCCCCTGAACAATAGGCTGACTTAAGCATGTGGAAGAAATGTTACTACAAATTTTTCATATATCACTGCACAAACAAAAGTACTTTGCACACCTTACTATGTCTTGTACAGTTTCTAGAGCATATTCGAAAATTACTGTGTCCTTTGGTATTAAATCCCGGAAACTTTGTTTGCCTACATCATTTTTTTGATAGCAAAACAACGGAGATGCGTATTTATTGTGATCTTTATTCAGTTCTAATTTTTCCTGTATTGATAGCCCGTAACGTTCTCTTTCTTTTGTAGTTGGTGCTTTTTTCGAATAAACACCTTGACCGATTAACTTTCAATTACAGACTTTATGTAATTTGATACTCAAATTTAACTCAAAACAAGTAAAAAGGCGTTAAGTTCGGCCGGGCCGAACTTTGGATACCCACCACCTCGGATATATATGTAAACCACCTTTCATAAAAATTCGGTGAAAATTTCATACCTTATGTCCCATATCAGTTAAATCTAAATATGTTCCGATTTGGACCAAATACTAATAAGTACACTAGCTATATCTAACAAGTAAAAGCGACCATACTTGGCACAGTTGTTGGATATCATAACAAAACACGTAGTGCAAAATTTCATTCCAATCGGATAAGAATTGCGCACTCTAGAGGCTCAAGAAGTCAAGACCCAAGATTGGGGTGAAGGGTATAAAAAATGCCTATACCAATTCTAAGAAGATCGGATGAAAACTGCGACCCATACTTGGTACACAATTTAATCTGAACAGACGGACAGACAGACAGGCAGACGGACATAGCTAAATCGTATCAGAAAATGATTCTGAGTCGATCGGTATACTTACCAATGGGTCTATCTCTCTTCCTTCTGAGTGTTACAAACAAATGCACTAAGTTATAATACCCTGTACCACATTAGTGGTGTAGAGTATAAAAATCCCAGAATTGTACATCAAAAAATGTGTGAGTGGTTCACAGATAATAGAGGAAAGCACGGTTAATAGAGGTAACATTTTTGAAGTACGGATAATAGAGGTAAACCATGGTTAATAGAGATATAAAACCAAAAGCACAGCATGTCGGTTAACAGGGGTAACCGGTTCATAGAGGCCCGGATATGCGAGGTTCAACTGTAGCTCCTTGTGAAATAGCAACTTTTCTAGGGGACTAAATACTCCCCCTCTGAGCCCCGTTACTGTTAAACCTGCAATGCTACCAACCAAGCCTGCCATTCAATCATTCTCCAATGCACCAAAGGTGACAGCCTACCTCTAAATTGAAAGAAAACCAACAACAAGAACAAAAACTTTAACAGAAAATGACACTACACTGAAATCACTTAAAATTAATGTCATTTGTTTTAGATACGAAAAGTATTTTGAGAAAAAATGAAATCATTGTTAACAACAATTGTGATGGCGGCAATGATGTTTAGTCGATCTATACATTCGAGGTTGATTTAAATGCAATGTTGGCAGAAAATGACTTCATCGGATTCCCAATGACTTGGGGGAGCCACTTAAAACCTAGACAAAACAAAAACAAACAATGGCAACAAAAAGCAGCAAATGGCCAGCAAATGGCCAGCAGCAAAGGCAGCATCATTGTCTGCTTAGTTGGCTATATTCATACTCATCAGCATCGGTAGGCGGCACTGCTGAACAACATTTACATTGGCTACACTTACGCTGAGGCAGACGGTGTTAAAGTTGCAGCCACGAATTAGTGATAAAATTTCATACTTTAGTTTTATGAAAACTGCATAGCAATGTATGACATATAAAATTTCATTTTTTATTTTCTCACGCGAAAATGTGTAAGGCGAGATCATAAAAAACTGTATTGAGACAATAAAATTTTGGTTTAAATTAAAAAAAAAAAAAAATTGCGGTTGTAGGAAAAACGATATGAAATGAAATTTAATAGGGAATTGAAATTAAGACAAATAAAAAGGCGTTAAATTCGGCCGGGCGGACAGACAGACGGACATAGCTAAATCGAATCAGATAGTGATTCTGAGTCGATCAGTATACTTGATAATCGGTCTATCTCTCTTCCTTCTGCGTGTTACAAACAAATGCACTAAATTATAATACTCTGTGCCACAGTAGTGGTGTAGGGTATAAAAATAATATTGAACGCTAATTTGTATACCCTCCACAATAGAATAGGGGTATACTAATTTCATCATTCTGGTTGTAACTCCTCGAAATATTCGTCATGACATTTAACGTTAATCTAGCCATGTCCGTCCGTCTGTCTGTCGAAAGCACGCTAACTTCCGAAGGAGTGAAGCTAGCCGCTTGAAATTTAGCACAAACACTTCTTATTAGTGTAGGTCGGTTGGGATTGCAAATGGGCTATATCGATCCATGTTTTGATACAGCTGCCATATAAACCGATCTTAAATCTTGATTTCTTGAGCAACTAGAGGGCACAATTCTTTTCCGATTGAGATGAAATTTTGCACGACGTGTTTTGTTATGATATCCAACAACTGTGCCAAGTATGGTTCAAATCGGTCCATAACCTGATATAGCTGCCATATAAACCGATCTTGGGTCTTGACTTCTTGAGCCTCTAGAGTGCGCAATTCTTATCCGATCAGAATGAAATTTTGCACGACGTGTTTTGTTATGATATCCAACAACTGTGCCAAGTATGGTCCAAATCGGTCCATAGCCTGATATAGCTGCCATATAAACCGATCTTGGGTCTTGACTTCTTGAGCCTCTAGAGTGCGCAATTCTTATCCGATCAGAATGAAATTTTGCACGACGTGTTTTGTTATGATATCCAACAACTGTGCCAAGTATGGTCCAAATCGGTCCATAGCCTGATATAGCTGCCATATAAACCGATCTTGGGTCTTGACTTCTTGAGCCTCTAGAGTGCGCAATTCTTATCCGATTGAAATAAAATTTTTCACGACGTGTTTTGTTATTATATCCAACAACTGTGCCAAGTATGGTTTAAATCGGTCCATAACCTGATATAGCTGCCATATAAACCGATCTTGGGTCTTGACTTCTTGAGCCTCTCTCGTGCGCAGTTCTTATCCGATCAGAATGAAATTTTGCGCGACGTGTTTTGTTATGGTATCCAACAACTGCGCCAAGTATAGTTTAAATCGGTCCATAACCTGATATAGCTGCCATATAAACCGATCTTGGGTCTTGACTTCTTAAGCCTCTAGAGTGCGAAACTCTTATCCGATTGAAATGAAATTTAGCACGACGTGTTTTGTTATGATACCCAACAACTGTGCCAAGTATGGTTCAAATCTGTCTATAACCTGATATAGCTGCCATATAAACCGATCTTGGGTCTTGTCTTCTTAAGCCTCTAGAGTGCGCAATTCTTATCCGATTTGAATTAATTTTTGCACGACGTGTTTTGTTATTATATCCAACAACTGTGCCAAGTATGGTTCAAATCGGTCCATCACCTTATATAGCTTTCATATAAACCGATCTTGGGTCTTGATTCTTGAGACTCTATAGGGCGCAATTCTTATCCGATTGGAATGAAATTTTGTTCGACGTATTTTGTTATGATATCCAACAACTGTGCCAAGTATTGTTCAAATCGGTCCATAACCTGATATAGCTGTCATATAAACCGATCTTGGGTCTTGACTTCTTGAGCCTCTAGAGGGCACAATTCTTATCCGATTTTGCACGAAGTATTTCGTTATGATATCCACCAACTGTGCCAAGTATGGTTGAAATCGGTCCATAACCTGATATAGCTGTCATATAAACAGATCTGGGGATTTGACTTCTTGAGCTTCTAGAGGGCGCAATTCCTATCAGATTTGGCTGAAATTTTGCATGACGTATTTTATTTTTACTTTCAACAACTGTGTCAAATAAGGTCCAAATCGGTTCATAACCTGATATAGCTGCCATATAAACCAATCTGGGATCTTGACTTCTTGACCCCTAGAGGTCGCAATTATTATCCTATATGCCTGAAATTTTGGACAATGGATCCTTTCATGACCATCAACATACGTGTTTATTATGGTCTGAATCGGTCTATAGCCCGATACAGCTCCCATATAAATCGATCTCTCTATTTTACTTTTTGAGCCCACAAAGAGCGCAATTCTTATTCGAATTGGCTGACATTTTACACAGGTCTCCAACATATAATTTAATTGTGGTCCAAACCGGACCATATCTTTATATCGCTCTAATAGCAGAGCAAATCTTTTCTTATATCCTTTTTTTTGCCTTATAAGAGATGCCGGGAAAAGAACTCGACAAATGCGATCCATGGTGGAGGGTATTTAAGATTCGGCCCGGCCGAACTTAGCACGCTTTTACTTGTTATTTATTTTTTAATTAACTTTTTAGATAAAGCTTCATTTATTTCTCTAACTTAGTCCACCCTCTGGCCTTTATTTTGTTTTTATACCGATTTCGCCCCTCCTTTTGTAGCAAATCGAAATATTTATTCATTCTTGATGGTCTTGACATTCTAAGTCGATTTAGCATCGTCCGTCCGTCTGAAAGCACGCTTTTTGTTGAAGGAATAAAACCAGACGCTTGAAATTTTACATAAATACTTTCTTTTAGTGTAGGTAGGTTGGGATTGTAAATGGGCCAAATGTTGCATAAAGTGTTTTGTTAAGACTTCCAACAAGTGTGGCAAATATGGTCCAAATCAGTTCATAATCTGATATAGCTCCCATATAAACCGATCTTCTGATTATACTTTTTGAGCCTCCAGAGGGCGCAAATCATGTCCGATTTAGCCGAAATTGCGTACAACGGCTTCTTCTGTGCTTGCTTAATATGGTCTGAATCGGTCTATAACCTGATATAGCTCCCATATAAACAGCTGTAACGATTTTATTTCTTGAACCACACACACAATAACATCTACTTTGTTCTCCAACAGCCAAACCAAGTATGGCCCCAATGGCAAAGCAACTTCTGTTCATTATCCTTTGTTTGCCTATTAAGAGATATCGGACAATGAACTTGACAAATACGATATGTGGTGGAGGGTATATAGGATTCAGGCAGAACGAACTCAGCACGCTCTTACTTGTTTAATATTTTTGGCACCCCAGTTTTTTGTCTTTTAATTCCCCTTGGGATCATGGATTTATTCTTTGTTACCCACTAAACGTGTTGTCCATGGAATGATAATGGCCATAGTGTTTTCGTATGTTATGCTGTTGTTCTTTGTCATCGTGATCGTGAAACGCGACACTTAACGTCATTATTGACGACACTCTGTGTGTTTGATATCATGGCGTGACGACGCAATTTATGCTATGGTCTGTATTGGTCTTTTGCTCGTTGTACTCTGGCACGCTGTGGCTTTGGGATGGGATACATTTATGTTATCTTCCATAATTATTTACACTTAAAGGTTAACACTACCAGGAATGTGATGTGAGCAGGGCATAAGCAGGAGAGTTAAGAAATGTTGGGAAATTTTATTTGGTCTCCAATCGGAAAATGTTCTTTATAATAAGAATACGAATAGGCACTTTTGCACAACGACTTCGTATTAGAGTAGATCGGTTGGGATTTTACATGGGCCATATCGGTCCATGTTTTGATATAGCTGAAACATATATGAAAGTAAACGTTGTGCTAGAGTTTGAGTTTTCAAAGCGGTTTATTAGTTTATCGGGTTTTAAGTTTGATATAGAAATTGGATTCTTGAAGATTTATAAGTTTTTATACCCTCTATCATAGGATAGGCGTATAACAATCTAGTGCAATCTTTTTAGGGTGGGGACACTTCGCCTTGAATGCGGTTATCGAATTCGTGCCAATGTAGCCTATGAAGCTGAACGCGTTCGGATCCTGGAGAGAACATCGGGCAAAGCGGTGGTTATCCCCTCCTCATGGTGGCGACATTTGCGAGGTACAATGCCATGCATTGTCCAAACTTTCCCCAAAGAAGTGTCGCTCTGCGGGACGCCGTACGGACTTGGCTATAAAAAAGGTCCCTTATCATTATGTTTAAACCTCGGAAAGCATTCATTGATGTGTGAGAAGTTTGCCCCTGTTAGGTTCCTGGTGTTTTTAAATATTAGGGTAATGAGAATTGCTTTTTAAGGGGAGGGATCGCACCTCAGACATTTCCCTTTAATTTGAGTCCCATATTGCCAAGGCCGGTAAATATGAACCGTCTGGGGGTGTTTTGGGGCTGGGGCGGCCACCGGCTTTGCACTTTGCACTGAAAATAGATATCAAATTCATTCTTAATTCCAAACGGAAATGAAGTTCATTTTTGGGGGTGCTTTAGGGCGTACCCCAAAACACTTGGCCTAAAAATTTGATATCAAATTCGTTTTCTACTCTCAAATACCTTTTATTTGAGTCGCATATTGTCATAGTGGGTCAAATAACCCATTTGACGTATATTTAGAAGGAAAAGGGCCACCTTGACTTGAACGCAAATTTTAATGTTATATTCGTAATCTACTCCTAAATACCTTTCATTTGAGTCCCATATAGCCATGGTCGGTTAATATGCTCATTTAAGGGAATTACTTGGACCTAATGTTTTATGCCATATTTGAAATACTTTTCATTTAAGTCTCATATTGACATGGACTTCGAATATATCTGTTTAGAGGAGTTTAAGGGTTGGGGGGGGGACTCCGCTGGTTACTTGAACCCAAATTTTAATACCATATTCATTTTTTGGTCTCCAATATCTTTCATTTGATACCCTTATTGTGCACATCGGACCACTTTCGGCTATGGTCGGCGTTCTTGGGGTAAGGTAAAGGGTCCGCCTCCACACTATATCTGAAAATTATATAGCCTATGTTTCCTTCCAGACAAATGTATACAATCTATAAAAATTTTAAGAAAATCGGTTCCGCCATGTATCATATAGTCATAACGGGTCTAATGGCGTTTTTGAGGGGTGGCGTGACTCCCTATACTTCGATATTATTTTGTGTGCCAGATTCGAAATCTACTCCCGAATACCTTTCATTTGACCCCCATATTGCAATGAACGTCCAATATGTCTGTTTGGGGGAGTTTTAGGGTCGGGGCGGCCCGATGAGTACTTAGACTCAAATTGGAATACCATATTCGTATTCTAATCTCCAATACCTTTCATTTGATACCTATATTGTCACGATCGGTCTATTTTTGATTTTGGTTTGTGTTTTTGGCATAAGGGGAGGGTCAGTCCCCCTTCCGATATAGAAAAATTATATAGCCTATGTTTCCTTCCAGACCAACCTACACAATAGGTGACAATGTCGAGAAAATGGGTTCTGCCGTTTTCAGTCTATACGGAACAAACAAACCGAGTCTCATATATCCGCGATTGGCTAATGTGACCATTTTTGGCGTTTAAGTGGGGGTGGGGTGACCCCCTATACTTCGACATGGATTTGTATGCCAGATTTGTTATCTACTCCCGCATACCTTTCATTTGATACACATATTGTCCTTATCGGTCCACTTTTGATTTTGGGTGGTTTGTGTTTTTGGCATAAGGGGAGGGTCAAATCGGTCCATAACCTGATATAGCTGTCATATAAAACGATCTGGGGTCTTGACTTCTTGAGCTTCTAGAGGGCGCAATTCCTATCCGATTTGGCTGAAATTTTGCATGACGTATTTTATTTTTACTTTCAACAACTGTGTTAAATAAGGTTCAAATCGGTCCATAACCTGATATAGCTGCCATATAAACCGATTTGGGATCTTGATTCTTGAGGCTCCAGAGGTCGCAATTATTATCCGATTTGCCTAAAATTTTGTATGACGGATCCGCTCATGACCATCAACATACGTGTTTATTATGGTCTGAATCGGTGTATAGCCCGATACAGCTCCCATATAAATCGATCTCTCTATTTTACTTCTTGAGCCCCCAAAGGGCGCAATTCTTATTCGAATTGGCTGATATTTTACACAGGTCTCCAACATATAATTTAATTGTGGTCCAAACCGGACCATATCATGATATCACTCTAATAGCAGAGCAAATTTTTATACCCTCCACCATAAGATGGGGGGTATACTAATTTCGTCATTCTGATTGTAACTACTCGAAATATTCGTCTGAGATCCCATAAAGTATATATATTCTTGATCGTCGTGAAATTTTATGTCGATCTAGCCATGTCCGTCCGTCTGTCCGTCCGTCCGTCTGTCTGTCGAAAGCACGCTAACTTCCGAAGGAGTAAAGCTAGCCGCTTGAAATTTTGCAGAAATACTTCTTATTAGTGTAGGTCGGTTGGTATTGTAAATGGGCCATATCGGTCCATAACCTGATATAGCTGCCATATACACCGATCATGGGGTTTTGACTTCTTGAGCCTCTAGAGTGCGCAATTCTTATCCGATTGGAATGAAATTTTGCATGACGTGTTTTGTTACGATATCCAATAACTGTGCCAAGTATGGTTCAAATCGGTCTATAACCTTATATAGCTGTCATATAAACCGATCTTGGGTCTTGACTTCTTGAGCCCATAGAGGGCGCAATTCTTATCCAATTTGAATGAATTTTGGCACGTAGTATTTTGTTATGATATCCAACAACTGTGCCAAGTATGGTTCAAATCGGTTTATAACCTAATATAACTGTCATATAAACCGATCTTGGGTCTTGACTTCTTGAGCTTCTAGAGGGCGCAATTCCTATCCGATTTGGCTGAAATTTTGCATGACGTATTTTATTTTTACTTTCAACAACTGTGTTAAATAAGGTTCAAATCGGTTCATAACCTGATATAGCTGCCATATAAACCGATTTGGGATCTTGATTCTTGAGGCTCCAGAGGTCGCAATTATTATCCGATTTGCCTGAAATTTTGTACGACGGATCCTCTCATGACCATCAACATACGTGTTTATTATTGTCTGAATCGGTGTATAGCCCGATACAGCTCCCATATTAATCGATCTCTCTTTTTTACTTCTTGAGCCCCCAAAGGGCGCAATTCTTATTCGAATTGGCTGATATTTTACACAGGTCTCCAACATATAATTTAATTGTGGTCCAAACCGGACCATATCTTGATATCACTCTAATAGCAGAGCAAATTTTTTCTTATATCCTTTTTTGCCTAAGAAGAGATGCCGGGAAAAGAACTCGACAAACGCGATCCATGGTGAAGGGTATATAAGATTCGGTCCGGCCGAACTTAGCACGCTTTTACTTGTTTAACCTAACCTAACCTGGGTCTGAGGAAGCATATTTCGAATTACCCATATCAACCTTGTTTGGCCATTGCGACGTCAGGTTCTTGATATGCAGGGAGAGGTTTAATGACGTTTAATGACGAGGAGGAGTTGGAGGCGGTGGAACACCAGTTGCGGCACTGCCCAACAATTCTGAGAAGACACAGAAGAATGGAAGAGACCATTTTTCCGGATTCCCTCCATGCACTTAGTACTTTTATCTTTCTGGAAATTTGCGGGTGAGAGATTATCCCCATGCCATTTTGATCAGTACATTCTTCCGAACATCTTTGTCTGGTGCGTTGATTTCCGTTTTTCTGTCGTTATCTGTTATCTGTTGTACATCTACTTTTTCTCTTCAACCGAACACATTGAACCTCAGGTCTTCGGGTAAATCAGCTAGTATTCATTCATCCTCCAACCTAATAGCGTGTGTAGGGCATGTGATGAAGACGACGTGTATACGTGGGAGTATTTCCTCTGAGGTCGCTCTCTTTTCGCTGCCAACATGCCGTCTCATTTGTTACAACTATTCTCCTTTCCCTTAGTTCCTCCCTACTTTTCATACTACCCTCCCCTATGAAGCGTGCCTGCGTTGAGTATGACTTGAGTGCTTTGTGTGGCTTTGATTTTATTTTCATTTCATTGTATGCTTGGAGTGGCAGTATCAATGATTTATAAGCGGCTTCTGGCGGCATTGATCTTAAATATGAAATTTTGTTGTTGTTTGTCTTTTTTAGCTTTGATTCTGCGATTTTTCCCATTTACCATTCGCTGTGAAATATTAGCAAATGCGGGTATTTGAATGAAATTTATGACATGCGGCAAGGCACTGGAGGCAGCTAAAAGCGTGTCAGATGGATTATAAAGCGCGCTTGCCTGGCGTAATTCATTGAAATAAATCAATCAAAGATCAAAGCTTAAAATGTACGATATGCCAAGAAAATTACACTCAGTGAACAGAACAAATGTTAGTCATTTTTTATGGATCCAAAAATATGCAAATAAAAAACATGAAAATCCACCAAGAAGAAAATGAAAATTTGCAAAAAAAAAAAAAATATGTAATTATTTGTAAGCAAATGATAAATTTTCCATATCTCCACTGAGAAGTAAATATATATTAAAAAAATGCTTAAATTTCCCAGACTTATTTTTGTTATTTTTTATGTTGGCAGCAGGCACATCATTTGTTATCTCCCCCAGAGCTCTTAGTTAAACCCCAACCCATAATCATCACTACACCATTCTCTGTGCCAATGTCTTGTGTCTGTCTGTTTACGGGGCCTATTCCCTTTGAGGAGATAACAGCCAAAACGAAAAAGCTTGTAAATGCCAGAAAAACGATACAAAAAGACAACACACACGTACACATTTGAAAGCAAAAAACAGAAAAAAAAAACACCAAAATCACAAAAAATAAGCCAAGCAAATGTTGGAATTGTTAAACACCATGGGTATTTAACATACACTTCATGCCTTGGCATTACCACCACCACTCTATCTTTATCATTGCCCCCTTAAACAAAACAAGAAAAAACATTGTCAGTCCAGAGTTCAATGTCAATGCCAAGTTGAAGACAGGCGATTTCGATTTTACTGTCTTTTTTTTGTTTTGTTTTTGTCTTCCTTACCGTATGAAGGGGAAATTGTACCAATAATGGAATGGTTGTGAAAGATTTAGTACTCTGCATATAGAATATTGTAGAGGTGGCATGACATGGAATGGGCTATTGAGAGTTTTGTTAGAAGAAACAAATATTTGAATGCGTTTTTATGTAAAGTGTTGCTATGGCAAAAGTAATAAAAATTTTTTCGAAATCAAATAAATTCAAAACAAGTAAAAAAGACATTAAGTTCGAATACTTCGGATTATTAAGTTTGGATACCCATGTAAACCCCCTTTCGTTACAATCCGATGGAAATTTGATAACTTATGCACCCAAATTCGGCACGGACATTGAGTGGTCTTATAAATATAAGTCACTGCTGAATTTTGTATTTCAAATTTCAACAAAATCGGCTAATAAATAAAGCTTTTATGAGCTTCAGCCCCTTAATTGGCACATCGGTCTATATGACTGCTATATCTAAATACAGTCCGATCTTTACCATATTTGGGTCGGATGGCAGGTGGCCTAAAATTACGTGAGTTTCAAATTTCAGTGAAATTGGATAAAAAATTATGCTTTTAATGGGCTTCAGACCCTTTATCGGGAGATCGGTCTATATGGCAGCTATATCTAAATATAGTCCGCTCCAAACCATATTTAGGGCGTATGTCGAAAGACCTAAAACTACCAACTGTTTCAAATTGCAGCCAAATCGGATAGTAAACAGGACTTTTATGGGCTTCAGACCCTTTATCGGGAGATCGGTCTATAGGGCAGTTATATCTAAATATAATCAGATCTGAACCATATTTGGGTCCTATGTTAGGAGGCCTAAAACTACTCACTCGGTTAAAAAATAAAGTTTTTATGGGCATTAGACCCTTTATCGGAAAACCTGTCTATGTAGCAGCTATATCCAAATATGGTTCGATTTGGGCCGTTCAAGAATTTAACCAGCGTGCATCAAAAAGACGTATCTGTGCGAAATTTCAGCGCAATATCTCAATTTTTGAAGCTTGTAGAGTGATTACAACAGTCGGACGGACACTCGAACATCGTTTAATCGTCATAGAATTTTACGACGATCAGAAATATATATACCTGGTAGGGTCGAAATTGATATTTCGATGTGTTGCAACGGAATGACTAAATCAAATGAAATGAAATGGAATGAAATGCAATGAAATGAAATGAAATGAAATGAAATGCAATGCAATGAAATGAAATGAAATGAAATGGAATGAAATGGAATGAAATGGAATGAAATGGAATGAAATGGAATGAAATGGAATGAAATGGAATGAAATGAAATGAATAGAAATAAAATAAAATAAAACAAGTAAAAAGGCGTTAAGTTCGGCCGGGCCGAACTTTGGATACCCACCACCTCGGGTATATATGTAAACCATCTTTCATCAAAATTCGGTGAAAATTTCATACCTTATACTCATATACCTCATACCGAAATGAACTATATACGACACGGATGTCGAAAAGCCGAACATAAGTCACTGTGTCAAATGGCAGTGAAATCGGATTATAAATGCGCCTTTTATGGGGCCAAGACTTTAAATCGAGATATCGGTCTACATGGCAGCTATATCCAAATCTGGACCGATTTGGGCCATGTTGCATAAACATGTCGAAAAGCCTAACACAATGCACTGTCCCAAATTTCGGCGAAATCGGACAAAAAATGCCTCTTTTATGGGCCCTAAACCTTAAATCGAGAGATCGGTCTATATAGCAGCTATATGCAAATCTGGACCGATCTGGGCAAAATTCAAGAAGGACGTCGAAGAGCCTAACCAAACTCACTGTGTCAAATTTCAGCGACATCGGACAATAAATGCGTCTTTTATGGCCCCAAACTCTAAAACCTAGATATCGGTCTATATGGCAGCTATATCCAAATCAGGACCGATCTGTGCGATATTGCAGAAGTATGACAAGGGGTTCAACTTAACTCACTGTTCAAAATTTCGGCGACATCGGACAATGAATGAGCATTTTATGGGCCCAAAACCATAAATCAAGAAATCGGTCTATATGGCAGCTATATCCAAATCTGAACCGATCTGAGCCAAATTGACAAAGGATGTCGAAGGGCCTAACACAACTCACTGTCCCAAATTTCAGCGAAACCGGACAATAAATGTGGCTTTTATAGGCCTAAGACCCTAAATCGGAGGATCGGTCTATATGGCAGCTATATTCAAATCTGGACCGATCTGAGCCAAATTGACGAAGGATGTCAAATGGCCTAACACAACTCACTGCCCCAAATTTCAACAAAATCGGATAATAAATGTGGCTTTTATGGGCCTAAGACCCTAAATCGGCGGATCGGTCTATATGGGGGCTATATCAAGATATAGTCCGATATAGCCCATCTTCGAACTTCCCCTGCTTATGGGCAAAAAAAGAATCTGTGCAAAATTTCAGCTCAATATCTCTATTTTTAAAGACTGTAGCGTGATTTCAACAGACAGACGGACAGACGGACGGACATGTCTAGATCGTCTTAGATTTTTACGCTGATCAAGAATATATATACTTTATAGGGTCGGAAATGGATATTTCGATGTGTTGCAAACGGAATGACAAAATGAATATACCCCCATCCTTCGGTGGTGGGTATAATAAATGGGCAAATAAATGATTATTTCACAATTCCAACTGAACTGAACTGAAATCATATGGAATGAAATGAAATGAAATGGAATGGAATAAAATGAAATGAAAAGAAATAAAATAAAATATTGTAAATGGGCAACTAAATGGTTATTTCACAATTCCAAAATTTTGGTCCCAAAATTGATACCATTTGGTACCCTTTTTTACAGTTGAAGCTAGAGGTCTGAAATTTGACATGCAGGTACAACTAGGAAAAAATGACGGATGACCAAATAATCTATTCACAACTCAAACATTTTGATACCATTTGGTACTTTTTTCTAAGAGGGAGATAGAGGTCAGAAATTTCTGGCATGTAGGTACAACTAAGAAATTTATGATGGGTGGCTAAATAATCTATTCACCACACGCACATTTTGGAACCAAAATTGGTACCATTTGGTACTTTCTTTACAGATGCAGCTAGAGGTCTAAAGTTTGACATGAAGGTACAACTAAATATAAAATAATGGGTAATAAAATGATCCATTCAATATTCGTACATTTTAGTACCAAAATGGGTACCATTTGGTATTTCTTTTTTCAGATGGAGCTTGGAGAAATAGAGCAAGAAGGAAATATATAATGGGTGACCAAATGATCCGTTCAATATTCGTACGTTTTGGTACCAAAAAGTGCAGAAGAGTACGAAATAGCTTATCTTCGCCTACAACGAACGGGGATTGATAAAATTAAGAAATTTAACAAACATTATCCCAGTCTTTACAAAAATACGACATGTGTTTGAAAAGGTACTAATAGTAGAGTAATTTGTACATTGAAAGAATATATTGGGCAACTAGAAGATATTTTTTATTTGTATATTTAGGTGCTCAAACGTACAAAATGGTGCTTTCTGAACGGAGTGAGCTTAAACTCTCAAAATTGAGACCCAAGTACAGCATGATTATAAATTTTGGCTGACCAAAAGGAATTGAGCTAAAGCACTCAAAATTAGGATACAGTTACACCTTGACAGTAAATATTGGGCGGTTAGAAGATTTGTTTTCAATTTGTGTATTTAGGTAATAAAATAAACAAAATGGCATTTTCTTTACAGAGTGATCATTAGCTTCAAATATTGGAATACAGCTACACCTTGACTATAAATTTTGGACGATAAGAAGTTTTTTTTTTTCAAATTCATACATTTAGGTACTAAAACGTACAAAATTTAGCTGAAGCGCTCAACATTGAGATTCATTTATACGTTGACGATATATATTGGGCGACTTTACGATTTTTCCGATGACTTGTTATTCTTGGTACTTTCTTTAAAGAAGGGGACAGATATCTGATATGTTATGCGCAATTATTACAAAACTTCGTAAAATCCTACACTAAGAAGGGTTATCAAAAACGGAGGCAGCGAAGCGGACTACCGGGATGCTAGTATTTGGATATAGCCGCTTTATAGACCGATTTCCCTATTAAAGGCTTAATGCCCATAAAAACCGCATTTATTGCCGGATAGTTTGTACTAAATAAAATTTTGAACTCTCAGATGTTTATTTAAAAGTGCTGTAGAAAATACCGATAATATCCTGTATTCATTACAAACGCAGTGTCGCATTTGAATTTTGAAGGAGATTTCCTGCAAATCTCCTCAAATAAGTAGATTTGCTCACACTGAAAATGTATGGGAAATGTCGTTGCAAAACACGAGATTTCCGAAACCTCGTTGCAAGGCAAGATATGCTCCAAGTGTAAACATGGTTTTACAGCTAACAGCGTTTCCTATACTTCCTTGAAATATCGCCCATGGCTACATCTTCTCCAAATTTACATCAATTTCTTTTGCTTCTTGCAAGAAATTTGTATTGTTTTTTTTTCCTCATGTCCATGTGACAATTTCTGTTGTCATTTTAGCATATTTGCCGCTTCAATAGAAATGACAGTTACAAGTAGTAACGCTATTGCCGTGTTTTTGTGAGAATTTTTTCTGTGTTATTTGTACAGCATTCTGGCATTTGTCATTTTTTCAATTTATTAAATGTCAGTTGACAATTTTTATTTTATCAAGAATTTGTGCATTTAAGATGAACCGTGAGGGAATGGTGCCGAAAAGCTTCACAGACGTTGGGCACTATTTGGAGGGGCAGTAGGCTTGAAATGGGGCTTGAGTCCGGGGAGAACATGTTGCCTTGGCATAGGTTGGGCGATGAGGATCACGCCCACTATCACACTGGAGACTATACCTAATAGCAGCACAGTCTTGGATTGAAGAAACTCTGGTAAAGTCAACAGGAAATTCATGCTACATGGTTGTAACATATTTAGAGTACAGAGTGGGTCTACATTGAGATCCCAGTGACTGAGATCTGTTATGGTGTTGCAGGCGAAGATCCGGTCGATCACGGAATGCATGAGATGGTATGGTGTAGCAAGATGACTAACACCTTCTCTGAGGACGGCAAGACCCGCAATTGTTTGGTTGCCTTGCCAAGGCGGAGTAAGGGGGAATGATAAGACAGACGATTTGGCAGTGAAGGCCAGAGGACTTCCGTCTGTAAACATGATTAATCCGAAGCCTTTTGGGGCGACTCACTCCGAGTTAAGGGCGCGGGTGGCGAACGCGCATGTAGAAGTGTGGAATAGTGACCCGATCGATAGGTCGAACGGGTCACTATCGATAGGTCGAAAACTTTATGGTATATGGGGAGTTCCGGATTGTGAAAATGCGAGGCCAAAACCAAAAGGTTGTAGGAAGGACATCAGTATATATTCGGTATAATAACAGGACACAGACGAGCACACTTATGCAGGATAGATGTAACAACAAGTGTACAGCATATGGGGAAGATAATGAGCCAGAATTTAGTGGCTAAGAATTACGGCACTTAGGTGGGGACACAATACAGATTTGAATCGGCTTAGGGGCGTTGAATGGAGAACGATTAGATATTTTTTTATTGGCACGGAAATCCTGACTTAGATTGTGGCATGGGACGGATTAATATCGTCACCCTTTTTGATACCCACCACCGGCTAAGAATTACGACACTTAGGTGGGGACACAATACAGATTTGAATCGGCTTAGGGGCGTTGAATGGAGAACGATTAGACATTTTTTTAGTGGCACGGAAATCCTGACTTAGATTGTGGCATGGGACGGATAAATATCGTCACCCTTTTTGATACCCACCACCGGCTAAGAATTACGGCACTTAGGTGGGGACACAATACAGATTTGAATCGGCTTAGGGGCGTTGAATGGAGAACGATTAGACATTTTTTTAGTGGCACGGAAATCCTGACTTAGATTGTGGCATGGGACGGATTAATATCGTCAACCTTTTTGGCACTTAGGTGGGGACACAATACAGATTTGAATCCGCTTAGGGGCGTTGAATGGAGAACGATTAGACATTTTTTTATGGGCACGGAAATCCTGACTTAGATTGTGGCATGGGACGGATTAATATCGTCACCCTTTTTGATACCCACCACCGAAGGCTAGGTGTATATTAGCTTCGTCATTCCGTTTGCAACACTTCGAAATATATATATTCTTGAACGTCGTATAAATCTAAGACGATCTAGCCACGTCCGTCCGTCTGTCTGTTGAAATCATCCTACTGGCTTTTCCTTCTTATACCCACCGTCATAAGATGGGGGTATACAAATTGATTCGTTCCGTTTGTGACACCTCGAAATATTCATCTAAGACAGCATAAAGTATATATAAAGGGTAATTTTTTTGAGGTTAGGATTTTCATGCATTAGTATTTGACAGATCACGTGGGATTTCAGACATGGTGTCAAAGAGAAAGATGCTCAGTATGCTTTGACATTTCATCATGAATAGACTTACTAACGAGCAACGCTTGCAAATCATTGAATTTTATTACCAAAATCAGTGTTCGGTTCGAAATGTGTTCATTCACCGTAACGTTGCGTCTAACAGCATCTTTGAAAAAATACGGTCCAATGATTCCACCAGCGTACAAACCACACCAAACAGTGCATTTTTCGGGATGCATGGGCAGTTCTTGAACGGCTTCTGGTTGCTCTTCACTCCAAATGCGGCAATTTTGCTTATTTACGTAGCCATTCAACCAGAAATGAGCCTCATCGCTGAACAAAATTTGTCAAAATTTTAACACATTTCGAACCGAACACTGATTTTGGTAATAAAATTCAATGATTTGCAAGCGTTGCTCGTTAGTAAGTCTATTCATGATGAAATGTCGAAGCATACTGAGCATCTTTCTCTTTGACACCATGTCTGAAATCCCACGTGATCTGTCAAATACTAATGCATGAAAATCCTAACCTCAAAAAAATCACCCTTTATATATATTCTTGATCATCTCGACGTTCTGAGTCGATCTAGCCATGTCCGTCCGTCGAAATCACGATAGTGGTCGAACTCGTAGAGCTAGGCGCTTGGAATTTTGCACACATACTTAATATTGATGTTGGTCATTGTGGATTGCAAATGCGCCATCTCGGTTTAGATTTATATAAAGCTAACATAGAAACCGATCTTCCGATTTGAATGCAGGGGCTGAAGACTGCAAGCTGCAGTTTTTGTCCGATTTGTCCAACAACTATCTAAAGTACGGTCCGAATCGGTCTATAACCTGATATAGCTCTCATATAAAGCGATCTCCATTTGAATTATTGGGCCCTTACAAGCCGCAATTTTTGTCCGGTTTTGGTAAAAATTTACTTCCAACAACTGTGCCAAGTACGGTCCAAATCTGTCTAAAACCTGATGTAGCTCCCACATTTTCATTTTGTATAAATTCTTAGCAGAATCCATGGTGGTGGGTTCCCAAGATTCGTCCCGGACGAACTTAGCACGCTTTTACTTGTTACTTGTTCAACCTGACCTAATGATGTCAGTGTGTCTGTCCATTCGTCAGCTGTAATCACGTTACTGCCTTTAAAAAGGTAGATATTGTGCTGAAATTTGGCACAGATCCATATTTCTTCTTTAAGCAAGTTAAGTTCTTGATATATAGTCCGATCCAAATCGGACTATATATTGATACAAGTGTCATATATACCCATCTGCTCATTTAGGTTTTTAAACCGTTAAAGGACACATTTATTCTCCTATGTCGCTGCAATTAAAAACGGTTTGTTGTACTGAGCCCCTAGACATACTTAACAGGTTTGGTGCCGATCGGACAATATTTAGATAAAGCTGCCATATAGACCGATCTCCCGGTATAGGGTCTTTTGCCTATAACATGCGCATTCATTTTTCGATTTCTCTGAGATATAAAACGGTGGCTTTTATTAAGTTACTCAAGTATTCAAGTGCAAGTACTCAGGTTATTAACCGATTTGAACCATAGTTGGCACAAATTTTGGGTATCATAACAAAATACTACGTGCCAAATTCATTCAAATCGGATAAGAATTGCGCCCTCTAGAGGCTCAAGAAGGCAAGACCCAAGATCGGTTTATATGGCAGCTATATCAGGTTATGAACCGATTTGAACCATACTTGGAGCAGTGGTTGCATATCATAACAAAACGCGTCGTGCAAAATTTCATTCCAATTGGATAAGAATTGCGCGCTCTAGAGGCTCAAGAAGTCAAGACCCAAGATCGGTTTATATGGCAGCTATATCAGTTTATGGACCGATTTAAACCATGCTTAGCACAGTTGTTGGATATCATAACAAAACACGTCGTGCAAAATTTCATTCCAATCGGGTAAGGACTGCGCACTCTAGAGGCTCAAGAAGTCAAGACCCAAGATCGGTTTATATGGCAGCTATATCAGGTTATGGACCGATTTGAACCATACTTGGCATAATTGTTGTATATCATAACAAATTACGTCGTGCAAAATTTCATTCCAATCGGATAAGAATTGCGCACTCTAGAGGCTCAAGAAGTCAAGACCCAAGATCGGTTTATATGGCAGCTATATCAAAACTTGGACCGATATGGCCCATTTACAATACCAACCGACCTACACTAATAAGAAGTATTTGTGCAAAATTTCAAGCGGCTAGCTTTACTCCTTCGGAAGTTAGCGTGCTTTCGACAGACAGACGGACGGACGGACAGACGGATGGACATGGCTAGATCGACATAAAATATCGCAACGATCATGAATATATATACTTTACGGGGTCTCAGACGAATATTTAGAGTAGTTACAAACAGAATGACGAAATTAGTATACCCCCATCCTATGGTGGAGGGTATAAAAACAAGTAAAACGGCGTTTAGTTCGGGCGGGATATTGTTCATTCATGACCATATTTGATAAACGTGTTGAGGGCTCTAAGGCAACTCACTTTGCAAAGTTTCAGCGTAATCGACCAATAAAATGAGGCTTCAATAGGCCATAACCTTTAACAGGGAGATCGAACTGAATGGCGGCCATATCAATCTATTATCCGATCTTGATCATACTCGATAAAAAAAATATCGAGAGTCGTATAACAACTCACTGTGCACTATATTTCAGCGAAGTCGGGTAGTAAAATGCGGCTTTTATGGGCCTGAGACCTTACTCCGATCTTGATCATACTTGATAAGAACGTGAGGCTCCTTAGACAACTCACTGCGCTAGTTTCCAAAGAAATTCGATAACAAACGCGACTCCTAGTTTTTTTCGAGTTCGAATCCTGGCGTGACATCAGAAAAAAATTTCAGCGGTGGTTCGCCCCTCCTAATGATGCCTGCATTTGTGAGATACAGTGCGGCGACCAGCTGTTCGGACCAGCCTATCAAAGGGGGCCCCTTATCATCAAGCTTAAAAATTGAATCGGACAGCACTGAGTGATATCGGACAGCACTCAGTGATATCGGACAGCACTCAGTGATATCGGACAGCACTCAGTGATATCGGACAGCACTCAGTGATATCGGACAGCACTCAGTGATATCGGACAGCACTCAGTGATATCGGACAGCACTCAGTGATATCGGACAGCACTCACTGATATCCGAGCACTCAATGATGTCCTTGGTGGAATGTTCATGGGCAAATTTTCATTTTCTATGACCTAAGACCTTAAATCGGGAGATCAGTCTATATCAACATTATTAGTTTTTGGAGGATAAAACTGAGAGAGAGATATACATAAAACTAGTTGGCCCGATGTGCCTCGCTGACGCTCCGAGTCATGGGTGTATGCTTATATATAAATATAAACTAGCTGGCCCGGTGCGCTTCCCTACACCCTAAAACTTCTTTTTATACCCACCAGCATAGGATGGGGGTATATATTAATCTGGTCATTCTGTTTGTAACACTTCGAAGTATCGATCTAAGCCCCATAAAGTATATATATATTTTAGATCGTCCCGACAATCTGAGTCGATCTAGCCATATCCGTTCGTCCATCCGTCCATATGTCGAAATCACGACTGCCGTCGAACGTTTGAAATTATTCGTAGATACTTCCTATTGATGTAGGCCATTTGGGATTGCAAGTGGGCCCAATAGGTTCATATTTGGATACAGCTTCCGATCTACCGATTTAACTTCTTGAGCCCCTGGAAGCCAAAATTTTTGTGATCTGTTGTGATTTTCAACAACTATGTCAAGTACGGTCTAAATCGGTTAAGAACCTGATATAGCTCCTATATTAACCGATCTTCCGATATGACATCCTTAGCCTTTACAAGCCGCGATTTTTGTCCGGTTTTACAAAAATTTTGCACATAGTGTTCTGTTATGACTTTCAGTACAATCCAAATGAAATAGCACCCATATAAACCGATCTCCCGATTTGACTTCTTCAGCCTGGAAGCCGCGATTTTTGTCCGTTTTAGCTGATATTCGCACATAGTACTCTGTTACGATCAGCCGTTTTACGTGTAAAGGTACGCACATTTTACATATATTGGGTTGCCCAAAATGTAATTGCGGTTTTTTTAAAAGAAAGTAAATGCATTTTTAATAAAACTTAGAATGAACTTTGATCAAACACACTTTTTTTCTAAAGCAAGCTAAAAGTAACAGCTGATACCTGACAGAAGAAAGAATGCAATTACAGACTCACAAGCTGTGAAAAAATTTGTCAACGCCGACTATATGAAAAATCCGCAATTACTTTTTGGGCAACACAACATAATGTAATGTTTGAAGATTATTTTATGCAAATGTTGACCGTGACTGCGCCTCAAATGGTCCATCTGCTTAGTCGAATTGTGGAATACTCTTTCCAACATTTCGGCCGGTATCTCACGAATAAATACTTTAATGTTGTCTTCTACTACGTCAATTGAAGCGGGCTTGTCTGCATAGACAAGAGCTTTATTAGTGTAGGTCGGTTGGTATTGTAAATGGGCCATATCGGTCCATGTTTTGATATAGCTGCCATATAAACCGATCTTGGGTCTTGACTTCTTGAGCCTCTAGAGTGCGCAATTCTTATCCGATTGGGATGAAATTTTGCACGACGTGTTTTGTTACGATATCCAACAACTGTGCCAAGTATGGTTCAAATCGGTCCATAACCTGATATAGCTGTCATATAAACCGATCTTGGGTCTTGACTTCTTGAGCCTCTGGAGGGCGCAATTCTTATCCGATTGGAATGAAATTTTGCACGACGTGTTTTGTTACGATATCCAACAACTGTGCCAAGTATGGTTCAAATCGGTAGATAACCTGATATAGCTCTCATATAAACCGATCTTGGGTCTTGACTTCTTGAGCCTCTAGAGGGCGCAATTCTTATCCAATTTGAATGAATTTTGGCACGTAGTATTTGGTTATGATATCCAACAACTGTGCCAAATATGGTTCAAATCGGTTCAAAACCTGATATACTGATATAGCTGTCATATAAACAGATCTGGGAACTTGACTTCTTGAGCTTCTAGGGGGCGCAATTCTTATCCGATTTGGCTGAAATTTCGCAAGACGTTTTTATACCCTCCACCATAGGATGGGGGGTATACTAATTTCGTCATTCTGTTTGTAACTACTCGAAATATTCGTCTGAGACCCCATAAAGCATATATATTCTTATCGTCGCGACATTTTATGTCGATCTAGCCCTGACCGACCGTTTGTCCGTCCGTCTGTCCGTCCGTCCGTCTGTCTGTCGAAAGCACGCCAACTTCCGAAAGAGTAAAGCTAACCGCTTGAAATTTTGCACAAATACTTATTTTTAGTGTAGGTCAGTTGGTATTGTAAATGGGCCATATCGGTCCATGTTTCGATATAGCTGCCATATAAACCGATCTTGGGTCTTGACTTCTTGAGCCTCTAGAGGGCGCAATTGTTATCCGATTGGAATGAAATTTTGCACGACGTGTTTTGTAATGATATCCAACAACTGTGCTAAGTATGGTTCAAATCGGTCCATAACCTGATATAGCTGCCATGCAAACCGATCTTGGGTCTTGACTTCTTGAGCCTCTAGAGTGCGCAATTCTTATCCGATTGAAATGAAATTTTTCACGACGTGTTTTGCTATGATATCCAACAATTGTGCCAAGTATGGTTCAAATCGGTCCAAAACCTGATATAGCTGCCATATAAACTGATCTTGGGTCTTGACTTTTTGAGCCTCTAGAGTGCGCAATTCTTATCCGATTGAAATGAAATTTTCCACGACGTGTTTTGTTATGATATCCAACAACTGTGCCAAGTATGGTTCAAATCGGTCCATAACCTGATATAGCTGCCATGTAAACCGGTCTTGGGTCTTGACTTCTTGAGCCTCTAGAGGTCGCAGTTATTATCCGATTTGCCTGAAATTTTGTACGACGGATCCTCTCATGACCATCAACATATGTGTTTATTATGATCTGAATCGGTTTATAGCCTGATACAGCTCCCATATAAATCGATCTTTTTATTTTACTTCTTGAGTCCCCAAAGGGCGCAATTCTTATTCGAATTGGCTGACATTTTACACAGGTCTCCAATATATAATTTAATTGTGGTCCAAACCGGACCATATCTTGATATCGTTTTGCCTAAGAAGAGATGCCGGGAAAAGAACTCGATAAATGCGATCCATGGTGGAGGGTATATAAGTTTCGGCCCGGCCGAACTTAGCACGCTTTTACTTGTTTATTGTTACTTTCAACAACTACGTCAAATAAAGTACAAGTCGGTTCATAACCTGATATAGCTGCCATATAAACCGATCTGGGATCTTGACTTCTTGAGCCTCTAGAGGTCGCAATTATTATCCGATTTGCTGGAAATTTTGTACGACGGATTCTTTCATGACCATCATCATACGTGTTTATTATGGTCTGAATCGGTCCATAGCCCGATACAGTTCCCATATAAATCGATCTCTCTATTTTACTTTTTGAGCCCACAAAGAGCGCAATTCTTATTCGAATTGGCTGACATTTTACACAGGTCTCCAACATATAATTTAATTGTGGTCCAAACCGGACCATATCTTGATATCTCTCTAATAGCAGAGCAAATCTTTTCTTATATCGCTTTTTTGCCTAAGAAGAGATGCCGGGAAAAGAACTCGACAAATGCGATCCATGGTGGAGGGTATATAAGATTCGGCCCGGCCGAACTTAGCACGTTTTTACTTGTTCTGGGTGCGTTAGTAGCTCTTGTAAGGCTGATCTTCACTCCAAAATCGACAATTCTGCTTACTTAAGTACCCATTGAGCCAAAAATGAACTTTCTTTACAGATAACGCATTTTGATTTTGACATTTGACACACGGCGAGTTGCTCTAAGCCTCCCGACATCCAAACGGATACTTCACCCAGTGGTGGGGATGAATTTTTTTGGGCAATCGAACACAAAATTTCGATTTCAGTGCAACATGTTCAAACCTACACCACACTTTTTTGCACAATCGAAGTCACCATTAGTTATGGCTGCCATATAAACCTAAAGCTGAATTTTTTATTCGATAACGCTTTAATTTAGGACTCGTGTTGTTTGAACCGAAAATAGTCCACATCGGACCATATTTCGATATGTTGGGTTGCCCAAAAAGTAATTACGGATTTTTCATATAGTCGGCGTTGACAAATTTTTTCACAGCTTGTGACTCTGTAATTGCATTCTTTCTTCTGTCAGTTATCAGCTGTTACTTTTAGCTTGCTTTCGAAAAAAAATGTAAAAAAAGTATATTTGATTAAAGTTCATTCTAAGTTTTATTAAAAATGCATTTACTTTACCAATAGCTGTATCTTTTGATCGACAGTCTAAAGCCGGTATAACACGCATTTATTATCCGTTTTCGCTGGAATTTTGCAGTAGTGAGTTTAAGACTGACGACATCCGACCCAAACATGGTCCGCAACGGACTATATGTCCTATGTAGGGTCTTAAGCTTATAAAAACCGCATTTATTTCCCAAAATCGATGAAGTTTGAATCAATGAGTTGTCCAAGTCTCGCGCAATCCAATCTGAATGGTCTAAATCGGAAAATATTTGGATAAAGCTATCATATAGACCGATCTACCGATTTGAGGACTTTAGCCCATAAAAGCCGCATTAATTTCCCAATATTGAAGAAATTTTAATCTGTGAGTTGTAATATGCCTCCCGCCATCCGGCCAGATGAGATAAAGCTGTCATATAGACCAATCTTCCAATTCAGGGTCTTAATCCTTAACACAGTACAGAGTGACTTGTATAAAAGTTCTCGGTAGCCGAATCAATTCAGACCAGGCCTTATTTGGATAAAACTATAGTGGAGTTATAATAAAATAGGATGATGAATATATCGTCCGTAATACGTACGGACTTAACACGTTTTTACTTGTTTTACTTAAAAACTGTATAAATTTAAATTTTATTATCAGATGATGACGAATTTTGCAGCAAAGTCATTTTAAATTTTATCACCAATCCAAATCATGCATCAAGATGAAAATCAAAGTACAAACGCCTTCGTAAATCGCAAAATTCGAAGCCAGTCTCGTCCAAAAGTTCAAAAAAAAAAATAAAAACTTAAAGTCGTATACCCCAAAACCAGTGGAGATATCATAGACTTTAAGCATATTGCTTTGTAGGGATTTTCTTGCACTATGTAGTTAAAAATTTTGAAATTCTGAATTTTGAAAATGTGACCACAAATGAAGATTTGGCGGTCCGAAACGGTAAGGTGAACAGGGCCCTGTCAAGAGGCTTCCGTATCACCGTAGGCTTGGAAATTTTGCCTTAAACTCGATAACATCTCACCCCTTATCATGTCACATTTCAAAGGGTTATCTCTACCCGTTCTCATATAGCATATTTATTATACCCTCCACCATAAGATGGGGGGTATACTAATTTCGTCATTCTGATTGTAACTACTCGAAATATTCGTCTGAAACCCCATAAAGTATATATATTCTTGATCGTCGTGAAATTTTATGTCGATTTAGCCATGTCCGTCCGTCTGTCCGTCCGTCCGTCTGTCTGTCGAAAGCACGCTAACTTCCGAAGGAGTAAAGCTAGCCGCTTGAAATTTTGCACAAATACTTCTTATTAGTGTAGGTCGGTTGGTATTGTAAATGGGCCATATCGGCCCATGTTTTGATATAGCTGCCATATAAACCGATCTTGGGTCTTGATTTCTTGAGCATCTAGAACGCGCAATTCTCGTCCGATTTAACTGATCGGTGCATAATGTGATACCTTGCGATCATGGGCCTTCATTTCGTCAGCTTTTAGAGGGCGCAATTCTTATCCGATTTGGCTGTAATTTTGCATGAGGTGTTCTGTTACGTGTTTTAACAGAAGTGCTAAGTATGGTTCAAATCGGTTCATAACCTGATATAGCTGCCATATAAACCGATCTTGGATCTTGAGTTCTGGAGCCTCTAGGGGATGCATTTCTCATACGATTTGGCTGAAATTTTGTACAAGGCCTTCTCTCATGACCTTAAACATTGGCTGTGTCTAGTATGGTCTGAATCGATTTATAGCTTGATACAGCTCACATATAAACAGAACTGCCGATTTTGCTTTTTCAGCCCCCACAAAGGCGCAATTCTTAGCTGAATGGACTGAAATATTACACAATAGCTTTTACAATGTTCAGCATTTAATTTATTTATAATCCGAATCGGGCTATAACTTGATATATCATCAATACTACAACAGTTCTAATTCAATATTCTTTGTTTGCCTAAAAAGAGATACCGCGCAAAGAAGTCAACAAATGGAGAGCATTTGGAGAGTATTTCAGATTCGGCCCGGCCGAACTTAGCACGCCCTTACTTGTTTGTATTACTTTGTTTGCCTTTAAGCCTCACATGTATGCTTGAAGTGACATATTTTCGCATTACTGCACCATACCAACCAATATTCAATAAATAAGTCATTACTTCAACTCATTGTAAGCCAACATTTTAAATAAATATGTGGATTAGAGAGTTATTTCACAAATGTTTGTCTAAAGTTTTCTTAATCCCCTATCTCATATGAATAACTCCATATCGCATTTAATCTTGGCACATGTCAAAATGTGGCAACCCCACTCAGATACTCTTAAGGTGATAAATAAATAATCGGCCAAATATTAGCCTCACACCATGAGCATCACTCTCACTCTCTTATTCTCCCACACATATAAACTGGGATGGAAAATACAAGTATTAAAATGGCACTAAAAAGTTACTTTTTGGGCCGAAAAAGTACTGGTACAGATTTCAATAATATTGGAGTTCAGGTGAACAAAAAATAGCTCTGTCTTACCGAATACAGATTACACAATGTGTGATGGAAATTTAAGTGAAGAAAGAGTTTTGGTTCTCAGATCAAACTTTTTTCAGTGTCATTTGTATATACCCCTAACCGAAGACGAAGGCGGCCACCGTTGCGCAGAGGTTAGCATATTTGCGAAGTATATAGCCAAGTATCTGTACGAAGTGGTATCGCTATGCTACTCGCCATCGAATCCCGGGTTTTCCCCTCCTAATGCTGGCCACATTTGTGGGGTACTATGTCATGTAAAACTGTTCTCCAAAGAGTTGTCGCACTGCGGCACGCCGGCTATAAAAAGGTGGCATCTCATCATTGAGCATAAACATGAATCGGACTGCACTCTACATTGATATGTGAGAAGTTTGCCCCTGTTCCTTAGTGGTGTGTTCATGGGCAAAATTTGCATAACGATAGTTACCCAAAAACACAAATCAGATATTCAATTTTCAAATCAAATCAGATTTTCAAGCGTCAAGTAACTAGGGGAAGTCAAAGAAGGCGACTTGTGCATGAGGCATCTGTTTCTAAATATGAAAGGATATTGCCCCCATAAAATCACCAAGCGATCTGCCAATTCGAGAATCGGATGGATTCAATTCGATGGGCTAACAAGTGATAATCCCCTCGCCTCTTTAGACAAAAAAGATTCGAAAACATCCGAGTTGTTTGAAAAATTCTTAGTGCTTGAAAAGGTACTAAATCCGTCGCGGGGGTACAACGATACTCTTCAGGTGGAAAAAGTACCAAAGTACTGACTTTTCCATCCCTGATGTGCACTCAGAGAAAAGAGGTGCATTAGTTATAAGTTTTGCTCTCAAGCTATGTTGGTTTTTTACTTAAAGTTGTTGTTGCAGTTTGTTGGAGCATCTAGAAAGGGATTTCCGTCTGGCCGAATTCACTTCGAATTTAGTCTTCTTTTTATACCCTCCACTAATTTCGTCATTCTGATTGTAACTACTCGAAATATTCGTCTGAGACCCCATAAAGTATATATATTCTTGATCGTCATGAAATTTTATGTCATCTAGCCATGTCTGTCCGTCCGTCTGTCCGTTCGTCCTTCAGTCCGTCCGTCGGTCTGTCGAAAACACGCTAACTTCCGAAGGAGTAAAGCTAGCCGCTTGAAATTTTGCACAAATACTTCTTATCAGTGTAGGTCGGTTGGTATTGTAAATGGACCATATCGGTCCATGTTTTGATATAGCTGTCATATAAACCGATCTTGGGTCTTGACTTTTTGAGCCTTTAGAGTGCGCAATTCTTATCCGATTGGAATGAATTTTGGCACGTAGTATTTTGTTATGATGTCCAACAACTGTGCCAAATATGATTCAAATCGGTCCATAACCCTATACAGCTGTCATATAAACAGATCATGGGTCTTGACTTCTTGAGCCTCTAGAGGGCGCAATTCTTATCCGATTTGGCTGAAATTTCGCAAGACATTTTTATACCCTCCACCATAAGATGGGGGGTATACTAATTTCGTCATTCTGATTGTAACTACTCGAAATATTCGTCTGAGACCCCATAAAGTACATATATTCTTGATCCTCGTTAAATTTTATGTCGATCTAGCCATGTCCGTCCGTCTGTCCGTCCGTCCGTCTGTCCGTCCATCCGTCCGTCCGTCTGTCCGTTCGTCCTTCAGTCCGTCCGTCTGTCTGTCGAAAGCACGCTAACTTCCAAAGGAGTAAAGCTAGCCGCTTGAAATTTTGCACAAATACTTCTTATTAGTGTAGGTCGGTTGGTATTGTAAATGGGCCATATCGGTCCATGTTTTGATATAGCTGCCATATAAACCGATCTTGGGTCTTGACTTCTTGAGCCTCTAGAGGGCGCAATTCTTATCCGATTGGAATGAAATTTTGCACGACGTGTTTTGTTATAATATCCAAATACTGTGACAAGTATGGTTCAAATCGGTTTATAACCTGATATAGCTGCCATATAAACCGATCTGGGATCTTGACTTCTTGAGCCTCTAGAGGTCGCAATTATTATCCGATTTGCCGGAAATTTTGTACGACGGATTCTCTCATGACCATTAACATACGTGTTTATTATGGTCTGAATCGGTCTATAGCCCGATACAGCTCCCATATAAATCGATCTCTCTATTTTACTTCTTGAGCCCACAAAGAGCGCAATTCTTATTCGAATTGGCTGACATTGTGGTCCAAACCGGACCATATCTTGATATCGCTCTAATAGCAGAGCAAATCTTTTCTTATATCCTTTTTTTTTTTTGCCTAAGAAGAGATGCCGGAAAAAGAACTCAACAAATGCGATCCATGGTGGAGGGTATATAAGATTCGGCCGGCCGTACTCAGCACGCTTTTACTTGTTCTCTTTCAGTTGTTTTTATAGCCACAACCATATAATGGGGGTATACTAATCTAGTCATTCCGTTTGTAACACCTCGAAATATTCCTTTAAGACCCCATAAAGTATATGTACATTCTTGATGGTCTCGACGTTCTGAGTCGAACTAGCCATGTCCGTCCATCCATCCGTCTGTCGAAATCACAACAACGGTCGAACGCACGAAGCTAGCCGCTTGAAATTTTGCACAGCCACTTAATTTTGCAAAACTCTTTTCCCGATGACTACCACAATACCTGAGAAGTTTGCTCGAAATCGGTTCAGAATAAGATATAGCTTCCATATATTTCCGATTTTGAGAAATTTTGCAATAAAATACCCATTTGTTAACCGATTCTCTCGTAATTTGGCAGAGGGGATTTTATGACTTGCGATTTTACTGGTGATTTTCATAGAAATCGGTTCAGATTTAGATATAGCTGTTATATAAGTATATTGCCCGATTTTCACTCCTAGATCCACTGCAAGCGCATTTATTGACCAATATTGCCAAAATTTTGCAAAACGCTTGCCTCGGCGCTTGCCTCGGCGACAATGTCTGGAAAGTTTGTTCCAAATCGCTTCAGATTTTGTTATAGCTGACATATATGTCTATCACCCGATTTTCACTCCAAGGGCTACTGCAAGCGTATTTATTAACCAATCTTGCCAAAATTTTGCACAACTACCACTACGTCTGAGAAGTTTGCTCGAAATCGGTTAACATTTAGATATAGCTTCCCCATATATTTGTTGGTCAGATTTTGGATAATTTACAATAATGGTGTCATTTTGTCAACCGTAGTTATAATATTGGGTTGCCCGAAAAGTAATTGCGGATTTTTTAGAAGAATGTAAATGCATTTTTAATAAAACTTAGAATAAATAATCATATATACTTTTTTTACCCTTTTTTCTAAAGCAAACTAAAAGTCACAGCTGATAACTGACAGAAGAAAGACTATATGAAAAATCCGCAATTACTTTTTGGGCAACCCAAAAGTTTGAACATATTTGCTCGAAATTTGATAGGGATTGTTAAATAACCCATCTGAAAACATCCGCCGAGGTCCATCAAACTTGGTTCAGAATTGGATATAGCTCCCACATTGTACTTATAGAGTAGGTGTAGGGTATTATACAGTCGGCACCGCCCAACTTTTGCCCTTCCTTACTGGGTTTTGTGTAGTTTTTTTGTCATACATTCGCCAATAACTAAGTCTTCATGTTCCGGTTGCTGAGAAAGCGTGGGCCTTTTCTAAAGGGGATACCATGAACGATTTTACAAAAGGGGCAAACAGTTGAAAAAGAAAAAACAGAAAATCCAACTCCCATTATTTATTAACACTAAAACAATTTGTGAAACATGACATGTGAGTGCTATTAACCAAATAACAACAAAAACAAAACAATGCTGAGAAACCCCATTTTTTAAATGTCAACCTCGTAGCCCTTTATAGCTTTATTTTGGTTACGACTAAGCTGACACTTTCAAGAGGTCTTTATTATTGTCGCCTTGGCTGGTGATAGTCGCCTTTGACAGTGTCTTCGATTTTGTTTGGTGAGAAAACAAGGCTGATGGACCACGGCAACGCAGCGATTGAATGACAGGTTGGCTGATGATTGTATACTGAGCCTTTTGGCTCATCATTTAATCTCAACTTCAGTGATTCAAAAACACTGAAACACTTTCAGAAAATATTTCATTTTGGGCTGCCTGCTGTCATCGGTCGCTTGTCTCTTTCTTCTTGGGGAATACACTATTCAGCACTTGAGAATGATGAACGGAAATTTCATTAAGAAGTTCACTTTTTTTCATTTGTTTTTTCAATTTCTTTGTACAGTTATTGTTGACGAACTTTTCTTTGTGAATGGTTTGTGGTGTTTTAAGAAAATCCTTTTCCCCATCTCTTCCCTAATTTGCTGCTGATTTGTTCAAAATTGTTGTGAACCCAATAAATTTTAGACAGCCTTTTCCAATTGAATTGTTTAAACGGATGTCAGCTGTCAAAATATTTGAACATTGTTAATACTACTGCCGAAACTGCCGAAACCAGCAAGGGCCAATGGCTTCAATGCCACAATTGCTTTGCAAGTGCATCGCGAAAAGAAGGGGTCAGTGGAAGTGGATTTAAAACAGATTCAAAATCTTCTTTAAAATGACTTCTGGTGCCCCCTATATAATGCGGCTATCAGGCACTAAGTGTCCCACAGTGGGATAGAATAAAAAACAAGTAAAAGCATGCTAAGTTCGGCCGGGCCGAATCTTATATACCCTCCACCATGGATCGCATTTGTCGAGTTCTTTTCCCGGCATCTCTTCTTAGGCAAAACAGGATATAAGAAAAGAGTTGCTCTGCTATTAAAACGATATCAAGATATAGTCCGGTTCGGACCACAATTAAATTATATGTTGGAGACCTGTGTAAAATTTCAGCCAATTCGTATAAGAATTGCGCCCATTGGGGCTCACGAAGTAAAATAGAGAGAACGATTTATATGAGATCTGTATCGGGCTATAGACCGATTCAGACCATAACAAACACTTTTGTTGATGGTCATGAGAGGATCCGTCGTACAAAATTTCAGGCATATCGGATTATAATTGCGACCTCTAGGGGTCAAGAAGTCAAGATCCCAGATCGGTTTATATGGCAGCTATATCAGGTTATGAACCGATTTGAACCTTATTTGACACAGTTTTTGAAAGTAAAAATAAAATAAGTCATGCAAAATTTCAGCCCTCTAGAAGCTCAAGAAGTCAAATCCCCAGATCTGTTTATATGACAGCTATATCAGGTTATGAACCGATTTCAACCATACTTGGCACAGTTGTTTAATATCATAACGAAATACCTCGTGCAAAAATTCATTCAAATCGGATAAGAATTGTGCCCTCTAGAGGCTCAAGAAGTCAAGACCCAAGATCGGTTTATATGGCAGCTATATCAGGTTATGAACCGATTTTAACCATACTTGGCATAGTTGTTGGGTATCATAACAAAACACGTCGTGCGAAATTCCATTCCATTCGGATAAGAATTGCGCACTCTAGAGGCTCAAGAAGTCAAGACCCAAGATCGGTTTATATGGCAGCTATATCAGGTTATTGACCGATTTGAACCATACTTGGCACAGTTGTTGGATATAATAACAAAACACGTCGTGCAAAATTTTATTTTAATCGGATAAGAATTGCGAACTCTAGATGCTCAAGAAGTCAAGACCCAAGATCGGTTTATATGGCAGCTATATCAGGTTATGGACCGATTTGAACTATACTTGGCACAGTTGTTAGATATCATAGCAAAACACGTCGTGCAAAATTTTATTCCAATCGGATAAGAATTGCGCACTCTAGAGGCTCAAGAAGTCAAGACCCAAGATCGGTTTATATGGCAGCTATATCAAAACATGGACCGATATGGCCCATTTACAATACCAACCGACCTACACTAATAAGAAGTATTTGTGCAAAATTTCAAGCGGCTAGCTTTACTCCTTCGGAAGTTAGCGTGCTTTCGACAGACAGACGGACGGACGGACGGACAGACGGACGGACATGGCTAGATCGACATAAAATTTCACGACGATCAAGAATATATTTACTTTATGGGGTCTCAGACGAATATTTCGAGTAGTTACAAACAGAATGACGAAATTAGTATACCCCCCATACTATGGTGGGGGGTATAAAAAAAGGGCAGAGTATAAAATAGCAGAGTAGTAGTACTCTGCTTAAAGTGAGGGAAATGGCAAACAAAATTATATCAGCAACCCTCGAAAACCATTATGGCTACTATGCAGGCATCATGTTCTTTGTTATATTGGTAATACTTGTTTTATTTTTATACCCACCACCGACGGATGGGGGTATATTCATTTTGTCATTCCGTTTGCAACACATCGAAATATCCATTTCCGACCCTATAAAGTATATATATTCTTGATCAGCATAAAAATCTAAGACGATCTAGACATGTCAGTCCGTCTGTCTGTTGAAATCACGCTACAGTCTTCAAAAATAGAGATATTGAGCTGAAACTTTGCACAGATTCTTTTTTTGTCCATAAGCAGGTTAAGTTCGAAGATGGGCTATATCGGCCTATATCTTGATATAGCCCCCATATAGACCGATCCGCCGATTTAGGGTCTTAGGCCCATAAAAGCCACATTTATTGTCCGATTTTGCTGAAATTTAAGACAGTGTGTTGTCTTAGACCCTTCTACATCTTCCGTCAATATGGTTCAGATCGGTTCAGATTTGGATATAGCTGTCATATAGACCGATCCTCCAATACAGGGTCTTAGGCCCATAAAAGCCACATTTATTATCCGATTTTGCTGAAATTTGGGACAGTGAGTTGCCTTAGGCCCTTCGACATCCTCCGTCAATATGGCTTAGATCGGTCCGGATTTGGATATAGCTGCCATATAGACCGATCCTCCAATTTAGGGTCATAGGCCCATAAAAGCCACATTTATCATTCGATTTTGCTGAAATTTGGGACAGTGAGTTGTGTTAGGCCCTTCAACATTCTCCGTCAATTTGGATAAGATCGGTCCAGATTTGGATATAGCATCCATATAGACCTATCCTCCGATTTAGGGTCTTAGGTCCATAAAAGCCACATTTATTGTCCGATTTTGCTGAAATTTGGGGCAGTGGGTTGTCTTAGGCCCTTCGACATCGTCCGTCAATATGGCTCAGATCGATCAAGATTTGGATATAGCTGCCATATAGACCGATCCTCCAATTTAGGGTCTTAGGCCCATAAAAGCCACATTTATTATCCGATTTTGCGGAAATTTGGGACAGTGAGTTGTGTTAGGCCCTTCAACATTCTCCGTCAATTTGGTTTAGATCGGTCCAGATTTGGATATAGCAGCCACATAGACCGATCTCTCGGTTTTAGGTTTTGGAGCCAATAAAAAACGCATTTATTGTCCGATGTTGCCGAAATATGGGACAAAGAGTTATGTTAAGCCCCTCCACATATTTCTGCAATTTGGTCTAGATCGGTCAAGATTTGCATATAGCTGCCATATAGACCGATCTCTCTATTTAAAGTCTTGGCCCCATAAAAGGCACATTTTTACTCCGATTGCACTGAAATTTGACACACTGATTTATATTATGCTCTTCGACATCCGTGTCGTATATAGTTCAGATCGGTTTATTTTTAGATATAACTTCTAAAAAGGCCAATATTTTGTTATATACAATTGAACAATAACTTTTACTTATTAGTATTTGGTCTAAATCGGAACATGTATTGATATAGCTGCTATGGGGCATAAGGTATGCAATTTTCACCGAATTTTGATAAAAGGTGGTTTACATATATACCCGAGGTGGTGGGTATCCAAAGTTCGGCCCAGCCGAACTTAACGCCTTTTTACTTGTTTTAGATCAACTCTGCCAAAAAATTCAATTTTGAAGTTATTGCTTTATTTTTGCCTCTTATTTAAAACTAACGGTGCTAACCATATGCTCATGTCTGTGACACTTGTCGCTGACAAATGAACTTTCAGTGATGTATTTTTCAAGATCTTATTCTATTTTGGTATCCAATACAATAAAATCCATTTTGCGAACCTAAAAAAATGTTTAGTTTTGGGAAAAAAAATATTCAGCATTTATCTGTTAAAAAAAAATTTCGCACGAAACCAACGATTATTTGAAGGCGGACCTCAAATACAATTTTTATACCCTCCACCATAAGATGGGGGTATACTAATTTCGTCATTCTGTTTGTAACTACTCGAAATATTCGTCTGAGATCCCATAAAGTATATAAAGGGTGATTTTTTTGAGGTTAGGATTTTCATGCATTAGTATTTGACAGATCACGTGGGATTTCAGACATGGTGTCAAAGAGAAAGATGCTCAGTATGCTTTGACATTTCATCATGAATAGACTTACTAACGAGCAACGCTTGCAAATCATTGAATTTTATTACCAAAATCAGTGTTCGGTTCGAAATGTGTTCATTCACCGTTCAGCGATGAGGCTCATTTCTGGTTGAATGGCTACGTAAATAAGCAAAATTGCCGCATTTGGAGTGAAGAGCAACCAGAAGCCGTTCAAGAACTGCCCATGCATCCCGAAAAATGCACTGTTTGGTGTGGTTTGTACGCTGGTGGAATCATTGGACCGTATTTTTTCAAAGATGCTGTTGGACGCAACGTTACGGTGAATGAACACATTTCGAACCGAACACTGATTTTGGTAATAAAATTGAATGATTTGCAAGCGTTGCTCGTTAGTAAGTCTATTCATGATGAAATGTCAAAGCATACTGAGCATCTTTCTCTTTGACACCATGTCTGAAATCCCACGTGATCTGTCAAATACTAATGCATGAAAATCCTAACCTCAAAAAAATCACCCTTTATATTCTTGATCGTCGCGACATTTTATGTCGATCTAGCCATGTCCGTCCGTCCGTCTGTCTGTCGAAAGCACGCTAACTTCCGAAGTAGTAAAGCTAGCCGCTTGAAATTTTGCACAAATACTTCTTATTAGTGTAGGTCGGTTGGTATTGTAAATGGGCCATACCGGTCCATGTTTTGATATAGCTGCCATATAAACCGATCTTGGGTCTTGACTTCTTGAGCCTCTAAAGTGCGCAATTCTTATCCGATTGGAATGAAATTTTGCACGACGTGTTTTGTTATGATATCCAACAACTGTGCCAAGTATGGTTCAAATCGGTCCATAACCTGATATAGCTGCCATATAAACCGATCTTGGGTCTTGACTTCTTGAGCCTCTAGAGTGCGCAATTTTTATCCGATTGGAATGGAATTTTGGACGACGTGTTTTGTTGTGATACCCAACAACTGTGCCAAGTATGGTTCAAATCGGTCCATAACCTGATATAGCTGCCATATAAACCGATCTTGGGTCTTGACTTCTTGAGCCTCTAGAGAGCGCAATTCTTATCCGATTGGGATGAAATTTTGCACGACGTGTTTTGTTATGATATCCAACAACTGTGCCAAGTATGGTTCAAATCGGTACATAACCTGATATAGCTGCCATATAAACCGATCTTGGGTCTTGACTTCTTGAGCCTCTAAAGTGCGCAATTCTTATCCGATTGGAATGGAATTTTGCACGACGTGTTTTGTTATGATATCCAACAACTGTGCCAAGTATGGCTCAAATCGGTTCATAACCTGATATAGCTGCCATATAAACCGATCTGGGATCTTGACTTCTTGAGCCTCTAGAGGTCGCAATTATTATCCGATTGGAATAAAATTTTGCACGACTTGTTTTATTATGATATCCAACAAATATGCCAAGCATGTTCAAATCGGTTCATTACCCGATATAGCTGTCATATAAACCGATCTTGGGGCTTGACTTCTTGAGCCTCTAGAGGGCACAATTCTTATCCGATATGCCTGAAATTTTGTAGACGGATCCTCTCATGACCCTCAACATACGTGTCTGGTCTGAATCGATCTATAGCCCGAAACAGATCCCATATAAATCGTTCTCTCCATTTTACTTCGTGATCCCCAATGGGAGCAATTCTTATACGAATTGGCTGAAATTGTACACAGGTCTCCAACATATAATTTAATTGTGGTCCGAACCGGACCATATCTTGATATCGCTTTAATAGCAGAGCAACTCTTTTCTTATATCCTTTTTTGCCTAAGAAGAGATGCCGTTAAAAGAACTCGACAAATGCGATCCATGGTGGAGGGTATATAAGATTCGGCCCGGTCGAACTTAGCACGCTTTTACGTGTTTTTTTTTAAATTTCTTTTATGAGAATTTTCATTTTCGATTTTTGCATTTCTGTCCACCGGGGAAACACTGTGCGAGGCCGCTTTGGCCATCTCTTCAACATTGTGAGAAGACGTAGCTATTACTGAAAGGATGTCAGAAGGAGGTCAGTATAGCCATTGGTATCATTACAGGACTCATAGGACTACGAGCTCATTTATGCAAAATAGGTGCAGCAAGTGATAGCATGTGTGGAAGATGAGGAGACGTTGGAGCATTTACAGACGCCGGATATTAGGACACAATACCTGACATGAACCGACTCAGGGTTTTCGTCCTTAATTAGCGGACTACGTTAGGTGAGAAGGTTTCAAGGACCATATATTGATAGGTCTTACTAATATCGAATATACCACGAATAACGTGTTTACTACTTACTCTGTGTTGGAGTTGTTTTCCACACGACTACAATTGCTTTCATGGTATACAAATGTCATCCTGGCATCTTTTGAAAGTTGTATTGAATACAAGGAGCACCCGCGAGGTCCGTTGCCTGGCCTTGGAAGCCATAACATTTCATATATCAGATTCAAATCATTACTACTTTTTAAGGGAATACAGCAAAAAAAAAATCCTCCCTTTTCTTTTCCCTCCAATTAGAAGCTATGCTAACAATTTCGCACACAACTTCAAACTTTTAAACTTACCATTGATTCTCGCACTACGATTCTCACATGCACCTACAATCATGTGCAATCTAATATTTGCTAACAAGCCATTTTCAGTGTTCGCTAATAAACCTGACATTGGTGTTATAGCAATTCGCTTTGCTTATTAGGTCTTGACAAATATTTGCCATAATTTCCACATGCAAGCAACAAATGTGTCAGCAGCATTGCCGTATTCTATGTTTGCCTTCGTCGTCATTATTGCATTATTATTGGATATTGTAACCTTATAAATTACTCTCAATTTGAATGTACATTTTAAGCAGAAGCGGGCAACTAACCGTGCAGCATAACAGCAACATCAACTGCTGCTGCTGCAGTTGCAGTTGCAGTTGTTGTATCAAATGGCAATGGTAGTAGGAAAATGCTACCGTAGTAGTTTAAAATGGCAAACTCATATCATAAACTGTCATTTGTCGAGAAGACTTATGCTGCCGCCAATAGAGCTCTTGCTGCTTTCATGCGTTTTGGATGTGTATTAGAGATGAAAAAAGCGTGCTAAGTTCGGCCGGGCCGAATCTTATATACCCTCCACCATGGATCGCATTTGTCGAGTTCTTTTCCCGGCATCTCTTCTTAGGCAAAAAAAAAAAATGATATAAGAAAAGATTTGCTCTGCTATTAGAGCGAGACCTGGAGACCTGTGTAAAATGTCAGCCAATTCGAATAAGAATTGCGCCCTTTGTGGGCTCAAGAAGTAAAATAGAGATATCGATTTATATAGGAGCTGTATCGGCCTATAGACCGATTCAGACCATAATAAACACGTATGTTGATGGTCATGAGAGAATCCGTCGTACAAAATTTCAGGCAAATTGGATAATAATTGCGACCTCTAGAGGCTCAAGAAGTCAAGATCCCAGATCGGTTTATATGGCAGCTATATCAGGTTATGAACCGACTTGTACTTTATTTGACATAGTTGTTGAAAGTAACAATAAAAAACGTCTTGCGAAATTTCAGCCAAATCGGATAGAAATTGAGCCCTCTAGAAGCTCAAGAAGTCAAGTCCCCAGATCTGTTTATATGACAACTATATCAGGTTATGAACCGATTTGAACCACATTTGGCACAGTTGTTGGGTATCATAACAAAATACTACGTGCCAAAATTCATTCAAATTGGATAAGAATTGCGCCCTCTAGAGGCTCAAGAAGTCAAGACCCAAGATCGGTTTATATGACAGCTATATAAGGTTATGGACCGATTTGAACCTTATTTGACACAGTTGTTGGATATCGTAACAAAACACGTCGTGCAAAATTTCATTCAAATCGGAAAAGAATTGCGCACTCTAGAGGCTCAAGAAGTCAAGACCCCAGATCGGTTTCTATGGCAGCTATATCAGGTTATGGACCGATTTAAACCATACTTGGCACAGTTATTGGATTTCATAATAGAACAAGTCGTGCAAAATTTCATTCCAATCGGATAAGATTTGCGCCCTCTAGAGGCTGAAGAAGTCAAAACCCAAGATCGGTTTATATGGCAGCTATATCAGGTTATAAACCGATTTGAACCATACTTGGCACAATTGTTGGGTATCATAACAAAACACGTCGTGCAAAATTTCATTCCAATCGGATAAGAATTGCGCACTCTAGAGGCTCAAGAAGTCAAGACCCAAGATCGGTTTATATGGCAGCTATATCAAAACATGGACCGATATGGCCCATTTACAATACCAACCGACCTACACTAATAACAAGTATTTGTGCAAAATTTCAAGCGGCTAGTTTTACTCCTTCGGAAGTTAGCGTGCTTTCGACAGACAGACGGACGGACAGACGGACGGACAGACGGACGGACAGACGGACGGACATGGCTAGATCGACATAAAATGTCACGACGATCAAGAATATATATACTTTATGGGGTCTCAGACGAATATTTCGAATAGTTATAAACAGAATGACGAAATTAGTATACCCCCCATCTTATGGTGGAGGGTATAAAAAAAATGCTTTTATGGGGTTCAGACCTTTTATCGGGAGATCGGTCTATATGGCATCGGTCTATAAATAAAGTCCGATCCAAACCATATTTGGGGCGGATGTCGAGAGACCTAAAACTACCAACTGTTTTAAATTTCAGCGAAATCGGGTAATAAATAGAGCTTTTATGGGCTTCAGACCCTTCATCGGGAGATCGGTGTATATGGCAGCTATATCTAAATATAGTCCGATCTGAACCATATTTGGGTCTGATGTTGGTAGGCTTTAAATTACTCACTGATTACAATTTCAGCAAAATCGGATGATAAATAAATAGGGCTTTTATGGGCTTTTATGGGCATATTTGGCAGATATGTTAAAGGTCGTAGAAGAAGCCGTAGTACAAAATATCAGCCAAATCGGATATGCCTTGCGCTCTCTGAAGGCACAAAAATATAATAAGGAGATCGGTTTATGTGGGAGCTATATCAGGTTATAGACCAATTTAAACCATACTTAGCACAGTCGTTGGAAGCCAGAACAAAACACCTTTGTGCAAATCGGTTAATTCTTGCGCTCTCTAGCGGCTCATCACCTACATCAGGTAATGAACCGATTTTTACCATTCTTAAAACGAAACACTTCATTCCCCTATTCAGCCAAATCGGGTAACAATTGCTTCCTCTAGAGGATCAAGAAGTCAATATCCAAGATCAGTTTATATGGGAGTTTTATCAAAACATGGTCCATTTACTATCTCAACCGACGTACACTGTTAGAAAATATTTATGCAACATTTCAAGCGTCTAGCCTTTATTCCTTCAAAAGGTCATGACGATCAAGTATATATATGCTATATGAGAGGTCTTAGATAAATATTTAGAGGTGTTACAAACGGAACGATCAAATTAGTATACCCGCATCTAATGGTGGAGTGTATAAAAATTTTGCTGAATGCACTTACATGCAAGTGGTTGTGTGTGCTGGCAATGTCAATATGTGAAAATGTCATAAATTCTGGCGAAAATGTCCCAAACGCACAAGAAATGACACAAATATGTATGTGTGGAGCTCCGTACGTGGAACTCTATGTGACAATCAAATTGACATGCAATTCCAGTTAAAATGCTAGACCGCGTCAAGCAAGAGTTACATACGTTAGAGCTACTGACAGTATGGTGTTCCCGGTCAGGCTTCTTAATGGGAAAATAGATATGTTTCAAAAATGTTGTATGATGAGAAGTGTGAAATGGCAGAATTAAAGTTAAGCATGACCACCTACTTGTTTTTGAAAACTTAAACATATGTCAAAAGAAAGTATAAGACGAAATTTTAAAATATTTTTCCCAGACTAGTGTTTTTAAATTTTTAATAATTTTACTTAAATACTTTACTTCGCTAATATTTTTCCTAATTAATGGTACAGTTTACTTTTCATATTTGTTCCCCATTTCCATCTATTACCACTTCACAGCACTATGCGTGTCTAATTCCAAAAGCAAAGGTCAAGCATTTCTTGGTGCACGGCTATTAACATTGATATGCCAAATTGACAGTTACATAAAAAATTTTGTTGTTAAATCACATGAATTTGCTTTGGTTTTACTTCTCCTTAATTTTTACATGAACGCTTTAAATTTGTGCTACAATTGCAAACATTATTATCTAAGTGTTTACAAGTGTTATTCTGTTATGCGATTCATGAGCAAGGGTCCATATGAATTTTTCATAAACTACAGGCCAAAGCGAAAAATAATAAAAGTTGATTTTTCTATTAAATTTTGTGTAACTGTCAAATAACAGTACTAAAGGTTTAATTGTTTATGGTGTTAGAAAAAAAATTTGCAAGTTGTAGTTGATATCTGTGGTAGATTTCGAATTTTGTTTGTTTTGTAAAATAATAATACGCCCAAAAGTAGGCAATAACAAGTAAAAGCGTGATAAGTTCGGCCGGGCCGAATCTTATATACCCTTCACCATGGATCACATTTGTCAAGTTTTTTTATACCCACCACCGACGGATGGGGGTATATTCATTTTGTCATTCCGTTTGCAACACATCGAAATATCCATTTCCGACCCTATAAAGTATATATATTCTTGATCAGCGTAAAAATCTAAGACGATCTAGACATGTCCGTCTGTCCGTCTGTCTGTTGAAATCACGCTACAGTCTTTAAAAATAGAGATATTGAGCTGAAACTTTGCACAGATTCTTTTTTTTTTTGTCCATAAGCAGGTTAAGTTCGAAGATGGGCTATATCGGACTATATCTTGATATAGCCCCCATATAGACCGATCCGCCGATTTAGGGTCTTAGGCCCATAAAAGCCACATTTATTATCAGATTTTGCTGAAATTTGGAGCAGTGAGCTGTGTTAAGCCCTTCGACATCCTCCGTTAATATGGCTTAGATCGGTCCAGATTTAGATATAGCTGCCATATAGACCGATCCTTCAATTTAGGGTCTTAGGCCCATAAAAGCCACATTTATTATCAGATTTTGCTGAAATTTGGAACAGTGAGTTGTGTTAGGCCCTTCGACATCTTTCGTTAATATGGCTTAGATCGGTCCAGATTTAGATATAACTGCCATATAGACCGATCCTCCAATTGACCTCCAATTTAGGGTCTATGGCCATAAAAGCCACTTTTATTATCCGATCTTGCTGAAATTTGGGACAGTGAGTTGTGATAGACCCTCCAACGTCCTTCGTCAATTTGGCCCAGATCGGTTCAGATTTGGATATAGCTGCCATATAGACCGATCCTTCAATTTAGGGTCTTAGGCCCATAAAAGCCACATTTATTATCAGATTTTGCTGAAATTTGGAACAGTGAGTTTTCTTAGGCCCTTCGGAAGCTTCCGTTAATATGGCTCAGATCGGTTCAGATTTGGATATAGCTGCCATATAGACCGATCCTCCAATTGACCTCCAATTAAGGGTCTAAGGCCATAAAAGCCACTTTTATTATCCGATCTTGCTGAAATTTGGGACAGTGAGTTGTGATAGACCCTCCAACGTCCTTCGTCAATTTGGCCCAGATCGGTTCAGATTTGGATATAGCTGCCATATAGACCGATCCTCCGATTTAGGGTGATAGGCCCATAAAATCCATATTTATTATCCGATTTTGATGAAATTTGGGAAAGCGAGTTGTGTTAGGCCCTTCGACATTTTTCGTTAATATGGCTTAGATCGGTCCAGATTTAGATATAGCTGCCATATAGACCGATCTTTCAATTTAGGGTCTTAGGCCCATAAAATCCATATTTATTATCCGATTTTGATGAAATTTGGGAAAGTGAGTTGTCTTAGGCCCTTCGACATCTTTCGTTAATATGGCTTACATCGGTTCAGATTTAGATATAGCTGCCATATAGACCGATCTTTCAATTTAGGGTTTTAGGCCCATAAAAACCCCATTCATTATCCGATTTCGCTGAAATTTGGGACAGTGAGCTGTGTTAGGCCCTACGACATCCTTCGTCAATTTGGCCCAGATCGGTCCAGATTTGGATATAGCTGCCATATAGACCGATCTCTCGGTTTTAGGTTTTGGGGTCATAAAAAGCGCATTTATTGTCCGATGTTGCCGAAATTTGGGACAAAGAGTTAAGTTAAGCCCCTCCACATATTTCTGCAATTTGGTCTAGATCGATCAAGATTTGCATATAGCTGCCATATAGACCGATCTCTCGATTTGAAGTCTTGGTGCATAAAAGGCGCATTTTTAATCCGATTGCACTGAAATTTGACACACTGACTTATATTATGCTTTTCGACATCCGTGTCGTAAATAGTTCAGATCGGTTTATTTTTAGATATAACTACTTAAAAGACCTTATTAGTATTTGATCCAAATCGGAACATATTGCGATATAACTGCTATGGGACATAAGGTATGGAATTTTCACTGGATTTTGATGGAAGGTGGTTTACATATATACCCGAGGTGGTGGGTATCCAAAGTTCGGCCCGGCCGAACTTAACGCCTTTTTACTTGTTTACCCGGTATCTCTTTTTAAGCAAACAAAGGATAAAAGAAAAGAATTGCTATGCTATTGGAGCTATATAAAGTTATAGTCCGATTCGAACTATAAATGAATTGAATGTTGGAAGCCATAAAAGAAGTCATTGTGCAAAATTGAAGCCAAATCAAATAAGAATGGCGGCCTTTAGGGGCTCAAGAAGTAAACTAGGGAGATCAGTTTATAGGGTTCCTGTATTAGGCTATTCACCGATTCAGACCATATTTGACACTAAGGTCAAGGAGAAGCCCTTATACAAAATTTCAGCCAAATCGGATAAGAATTGGACCCTCTAGAGTCCTAAAAAGTCAAGATCCCAGATCGGTTTATATGGCTGCTATATCAGGTTATAGACCGATTTGAACCATACTTAGTACAGTTATTGAAAGTCATAACAAAACACTTCATGCCAAATTTCAGCTAAATCGGATGAGAATAGCGCCCTCTAGTGGCTCAAGAAGATATAAACCCAGATCGGTTTGTATGGCAGCTATATCCGGTTATCAACCGATTTTAACATAGTTGTTGGCAGTCAAAATAGAACACTGTGCAAAATTTCAGCCAAATCGGATAATAATTGCTCTCTCTAGTGTCTCAACTAGACAAGATTTAAGATCGATTTATATGGCAGCTATATCAAAACAAGAACCGATTATGGCCCAACCGACCTACGCTGATAAGAAATAGTTGTGCAAAATTTCAAGCGCCTTACTTTACTTCTTCAAAAGTTAGGACCGACGGACAGACGAACATGGCCAGATCAACTGAGAACTGCGAGACGACCAAGAATATATATACTTTAGGGATCTTGGACGAATACTTTGAGGTGTTACAAATGGAATGACAAAATTAGTATACCCCCATCCTATGGTGGAGAGTATATAAATTTGCCATAATTTTTATTAAAGTGGCTTAGATCAATTTTGTTGTGGTTGAATAGCATGGTTTGCAAACGTGGCTTCCAGGTATGCAACACTATTTGTTCAAACCACAAAAGTATGCAATATTGTAATGAAAACCTCGGAATAAATTAAACAAATAGTGTACCCATTATTTTTCCATATGTTTCAATTATGGTGAGACAATTCATAAGACGGAGCAAAAAAGTTTGCCCGAAAATTTAAGTTTTAATACAGCCAGTTGCCTAAGTGGCGCATGTGTTCGTATGAAGTACTGGTTTTCATCCTTGGTTAGCACATAAAACCAGTAAGGAAAGGCAAAAGTCGGGAGGAGCCGACTATACAATTCCCTACACCACCCAGTCTAGGTACTACTTTTAATAAATATAAGCTAGTTGTACGGAACCCATCAACCCCAGAATCAGCGTGCTAAATCTGCAAATATACAGGGTATTTAACGAACATAAGCGAAATTTATGGCTGGAACACGTGGAGAAATATAATTAAAGTGCCGGTTTAGGAATGCTGTTGCATGCTGGTAAGTCACAATCGAACCCTAGTAGACAGGAAGACAGGGCTTCGGTCACTTTTGTCCAAGTAACTGCGACTGATTCGAAGAGATGCACGTGGCGCCAAATCATTCAAAGCGTTGGCCCACGACGGAATTTTTATACGGATGATGAAGAATCTGGATTTGCCTGGAGTTGAGCACCTTACTACTGTCCTCAACCTGTTTTTGAACACTCTTATAGTTTCCGATGTCTGGCAAATGGGCTGAGGGATCCCACTACTGAAGCCAGGAAAGGACTCGAGTTTAGGGGAGTCGTACAGATCGATCTCCCTTCTCTCACCAGCAGCAAAGACGTTTGAGGCATTACTCCTCCCGAGCCTCCTAGGAGAATTTCCATTCGCCGAGCATCAACATGGATTTCGAAGACTGCATAGCACAACAACTGCTTTGCATCCCATCACCTCACACATTTGCTGTGTCTTCAATCATCTCAGGCCATGTGTTAGCACGGTCCTCGTGGCACTCGACCTATCGCAGGCATACGACATGCCAAACTATTTGAGGACATCGCCAATACGTCCCTCCAGCCAGGCCTGAAACTCTGGGTCGCGAATTATTTGTGTGGTCGCCAGTCATTTGTGGAATTAAGGGATAAGAAGTCGAAGCACCGTAGAGTGAAACAGGGAGTTCCCCAAGGTGGGGTGATATCGTCGGCACTGTTTAACCTCTACTTACAGAGATTGTATCATATACGGACGATTGTACGATCAGGGCATCAGGCCCCCCATCCATTGTTGACATCTGCGATAGGTTGAACGCTCCACGAGCTTGCCTCATATTTCGCTGCAAGAAATCTGAAGATATCTGCCACCAAATCTTCAGTCACACTGTTCACTACAAATACGCGTGAGGTGAATACCGAGCTGACTGTGATGATCGATGGAGAAATGATTGCGACCATCAAGTGTTCCAAAATACTTGGCGTCACATTTGACAGCTCTTACACATTCTGCCCACATGCCAGAGCAATTTGCGATAAAGTCAAAAGTAGCAACAAGTTGCTCAAGTCACTTGCTGGCAGCACTTGGGGTGCAGACAAAAAAACCTTGTTGATCACGTACAAAGCAATTGGCCGGTCTGTGGTAAGTTATGCCGCACCAGTGTGGTCTAGTCAGCTTTGTGACACGCAGTGGAATAATATTCAGATCTGTCAGAATGCCGCCCTCCGAACTGCGACGGGCTGTCTCCTCAGTTCTCAGGTGGATCACCTCCATCAGGAGACAAAGATTCTACCAGTGCGAAGACATAACTACATGCTGTCCAAGCATTACCTTTTGGGCTGTTATCGCAGAGACCATTCAATTCATCATCTTGTGGATAGATATCCACCAACCAGAAGCCTTAAGGTAGATCTACATGATCTAGAGCGTGAGGTTCAGCGCTACAAGGGAGAATCTCTGGATCAAGCGGCATATTAAGCAGGTCTGAGCAACATTCATGCAGACACGGTAGCAGATGCGGTAATTGGCTACCGGGTGAATGTTGTCCTTGGAGAACGACCGCCTTCCATTGCACCTGAAGAAATTGACCTCCCCCTGCAAATCAGAGTAGTTCTGGCTCAATTATGTTCCGGCAGATGCAGCCGCCTCAATTCCTACAGAGCAAGGATTGATGATGACGTACAAGATGTATGTCCCAATTGTAACCAGGGACCACACGATATACGTCATCTGTTTAACTGCCCAGTGAGACCCACTTGACTCAGACCCAGATCCCTGTGGACGCTCCCCATCTTAGTCGCAGAGTTCCTGGATCTTAACACTCAACAGAATCAAGCAGACGAAAGATAGAACACAACAAACTGCTACAACAACATTGAAAGAATTACCAATTTCTCAGTGTAGACCCCCATGCCCACTCTGTCCTCTAGCGACCAGAAGTGTCGTCTCAGGTATGCGATAGGAAATCTCCTCCATTTCTTTCAGTTTTCCTATCGTTGCACAGTAGGAGAAAATCGAAAATCTTGATATAGCCACCCATATAGGCCGATTTGTCCATTAGAGACAATTTACTATCCGATTTCGCTGAAATTTGCCACAATGTTTTCCAGGGCATACGTACCAAGTATGGTCAAGATTGGGTTTCATTTGGTTATGACTGCCATACACACGGATTTCTCGATTTAAGGTCTTGAGGCCATAAAAGGCCCATTTATTTTCCAATGTCGCTGAAATTTGGCACAGTGACCTATGCTTTGGTTTTCGGAAACCTTGCCTTATATAATTCGTATCGGTCTATATTTGGATATATTGTAGTTGCCATATATACCGAACCCTCAATTTATGTCTTTGGGCCCATAAAACCAGCGTTTATTACCCGATTTCGCTGAAATTTCACACAGCGATCTATGTTTAATTCTTCGACATCCAGGGTCATACTGCCCTCGATCGATTTATATTAGAATATGGCTGCCATATAGACCGAATTACCGATTTAAGTTCTTGAATCCATGAACAGAGCATTTATTCTCCGATTTCACCGAAATATAGGGCTTTTCGACATCCGCCCTCAATGGTGTTCTGATCTGCCTATATTTGAATGTAGCTTCCCAATGGAAAAACAGAATATTGTTCTATTCTGTTTTATCATCTAGAACACTGAATTGTTAAGGCTGATTTTTTAAGAGCTATAGGAGAGTTAAAAAAAAGAACACACACAGACACAAAATTCAGAAAAATGCATGAAATCTTTTTTTTGAATCGATAGTGCAGTCCATTTAATTTAATGTTTGAAGATTATTTCATGCAAATGTTGACTGTAACTGCGCCTCAAATAGTGCATCCGCTTGCCATACTCTTTCCAACATTTCGGCCGGTATCTCACGATAAATGCTTCAATGTTGTCTTCCAATGCGTCTATTGAAGCAGGCTTGTCTGTATAGACATGATCTTTAACATAGCCAGACAAAAAATAGTCTTAAGGCGATAAATTGCACCTCTTATAAGTGAAGGTCTGTTGGGATTGTTAATGGGCCATGTCGGTCCAGGTTTTCATATAGCTGCCATATAAACCGATCTTGGATCTTGTATTCTTAAGCCTCTAGATGGCGCAATTCCTATCCAATTTGGTTGAAATTTAGCATTGGGTGTATTGTTACGATTTCCAACAACTGTGCCAAATATGTTTCAAATCAGCCGCCATATAAACCGATCATGGGTCTTGACTTCTTCAGCTTTTTCTTACCCGATTTGGCAGAAATTTTATACAACGGGTTCCCTCATGACTATCAATAAACATGTACAATATGGTCTGAATCGATAAATAGGTTGATACAGCTCCCATATAAACCGATCTCCCGATTTTGCTTCTTGAGCCCCTACAAGGCGCAATTCTTTTCCGAATGGACTGAAATATTAAACAATGACTTGTACAATGTTCAGCATTCAACTCATTTATTGTCCGAATCGGACTATAACTTGATATATTGGGTTGCCCAAAAAGTAATTGCGGATTTTTTAAAAGAAAGTAAATGCATTTTTAATAAAACTTAGAACGAACTTTAATGAAATATACTTTTTTTACACTTTTTTCTAAAGCAAGCTAAAAGTAACAGCTGATAACTGACAGAAGAAAGCATGCAATTACAGAGTCACAAGCTGTGAAAAAATTTGTCAACGCCGACTATATGAAAAATCCGCAATTACTTTTTGGGCAACACAATAGCACCAATAGCATAACAGTTCTTATTCATTATTCTTTGTTTGCCTAATAAGAGATACCGCGCAAAGAACTAGACAAATGCGATCCATGGTGAAGTGTATATAAGATTCGGCCCGGCCGAACTTAGCGCGCTTTTACTTGTTCTGTACTAATTTTGATGGACCACGGTGGATTTTTTTTCAGATGTATCAAACCGTATCAAATTTCGAGCAAATGTGTTCAAACTGTAACAAATACGGATGACATATGACAACATTATTGCCAATAAACCAAAATCGGACGAACATATATATGGGAGCTACATCTAAATCTGAACCGATTTTGACCAAACATCTTAGATATTGTGGTAGGCATCGAGGAAAGTGTTGTGCATAATTTTGGTAAAATTGGTCAATAATGCGCTTGCAGTGAGCATAGAAGTGAAAATCGGCCAAATAAATCTGACCGATTTCTATGAAATTCACCAGTAATATTAAAAGACAGAAAGATAATCCTTTTTGCCAAATTTTGAGAGAATCGGTTACCAAATGAGCAATTTATGGCAATATTTCCCAAAATCGGACAAAAATATAACGGACAAAATTTAAAGCGGTGGTGATCCCCTCTTAATGCTGACGACATTTGTCATGCATGGTCATGTAAAAAATTTTCCCCAAAGAGATGTCGCACTGCGGCACCGCATTCGGACTTGGCTATTAAAAAAGTCCCTTATCATTGAGTTTAAACTTAAAGCGAATAGCTTTCATTGATGTGTGAGAAGTTGGCCCCTTCTCGGTTCCTGGGTAAATTTTTACTCCGGTTTAGAGAGACATTTCGCCCTTAATGTAAATATACCCTTCGTGCTCTACTTTCAAATACATTTTATATGAGCCCCATAATGGCATGATCGGTAAGTACGTTCTGTTTGAGGGTGAAATGGACCGCAGGGATTTTTGTCCCGAAAATGAGTATCATCAAATAGCTTTTATATTATAATGAGGTGTTTTCGGGAGGGGCAGTTCCCCAAACACATGACTCTTCAATTGGATATCAAATTAGTTTTTTTCTCTCAAGCAGCTTTCGTTCGAGTTCTATATTGTCGTGATTGGCCTATATACCCATTTAGAGGGTTTTGGACGGCCCCCGAGGCTCCCGACCCCATGTGCAATACAAAAATTTGAATGAATTGCATTACCAATCTCCCATATACCGTTGATTTGAGCTCCACATTGCCATAATCGGAAATGAAGTTCAGTTTAGGGGGTGCTTTAGGGAGTACCCCTCAAACACTTGGCTCCAAAATTGGATATCAAATTCGTTTTCTACTCTCAAAATTACTTTCATTTGAGTCCCATTGTGTCATAATGGGTCAATCAACCTATTTGACTTATTTTTGAAAAGAAACCCGCAACCAAGACTTGAACACAAATTTTAATGACATATTCGTAATCTACTCCCAAATACCTTTCATTTGAGTCCAATATTGACATGACCCTCCAAATAGACTTATTTGGAGGGGTTTTGGGTTTGGGGCGGGCCAATGGGTACTTAGACTCAAATGTTAATATCATATTCGTATTCTTCTCTCCAATACCTTTCATTTGATACCCATATTGGCCTTATCAGTCCACTTTTAATTTTGTGTGTTTTGGGGGTACTTGGGGATGGGGCGACCTCCCATTATTTGGACCTATTTTTTATGCCTTATTTGTAATCTACTGTGCAATAATTTTCATTTGAGGCCCATATTGACATGAACGTCTAATATATCTGTTTAGAAGAGTTTTTGGATTGGAGAGGCCCTCTGAGTACTTGGACTCAAATTTTAGTACGATATTCGCTTTCTAGTCTCCAAAATTTTTCATATGATATCCATATTGTGCCTATCGGTCCATTTTTGGATGGCGTTGTTGGGGTAAGGGGAGGTTCCGCCTCCATCCGATATCTATGGAGGCGGTTCCGTTTCTGAATCTACGAAACAAACAAAAAAAACTGAGTCCCATATAGTCATGATGGGTCATATGTCCATTTAAAGCCTTTTTGGAGGGAAGGGGGACCCCCTATACTTCGATCGGATTTTGTATGCCAGATTCGTAATCTACTACCGAATACCTATCATTTGAGCCCCATATTGACAGGGACTTCCAATTTGGGGGAGTTTTGGGGTTGAGGCGGGCCGATGGGTACTTAGACTCAAATGTTAATACCATATTCGTATTCTACTCTCCAATACCTTTCATTTGATATCCATATTGGCCTTATCGGTTCACTTTTAATATTGGGTGTTGTTTTTGGGTAAAGGGTGCGGGTCCGCCCCCTTCCGAAATCAACAAACGATAAAGCCTATTTGTCGCTCCCGACCATATTCGCAATCTACTCCCGAATACCTTTCATTAGAGTCCCATATTGTCAAGATCGTCCAAAAAACCTATTATAGGGGGTTTTGGAGTTGGGACGGCCCCCATCTGGACCCTATTCTAATACCCTCCACCCTAGGATGAAGGAATACCAATTTCATCATTCTGTTTGTAACTACTCGAAATATTCGTCTGAGACCCCATAAAGTATATATATTCTTGATCGTCGTGACATTTTATGTCGATCTAGCCATGTCCGTCCGTCTGTCTGTCGAAAGCACGCTAACTTTCGAAGGAGTAAAGCTAGCCGCTTGAAATTCTGCACAAATACTTCTTATTAGTGTAGGTCGGTTGGTATTGTAAATGGGCCATATCGGTCCATGTTTTGATATAGCTGCCATATAAAGCGATCTTGGGTCTTGACTTCTTGAGTCTCTAGAGGGAGCAATTCTGGTCCGATTTGACTGAAATTTTGCACGTGGTGTTTCGGTATCACGGTATCACTAACAACTGTTCTAAGTATGGTTTAAATCGGTCTATATTTTGATATAGCTGCCATATAAACTGATCTTGGGTCTTGCATTCTTGAGTCTCTAGAGGGTGCAATTCTGGTCCGATTTGACTGAAATTTTGCACAACGTGTTCTGTTATCATATTCAACAACTGTGGCAAGTATGGTTCAAATCGGTTCATAACATGATATAGCTGTCATGTAAACAGATCTGGGGACTTGACTTCTTGTGCTCTAGAGGGCGCAATTCCTATCCGATTTGGCTGAAAATTTGCATGACGTATTTTATTCTTACTTTCAACAACTGTGTCAAATAAGGTTCAAATCGGTTTATAACCTGATATAGCTGCCATATAAACCGATCTGAGATCTTGACTTCTTGAGTCTCTAGAGGTCGCAATTATTATCCGATTTGCCTGAAATTTTGTACGACGGATTCTCTCATGACCATTAACATACGTGTTTATTCTGAATCGGTATATAGCCTAGCCATACAGCTCCCATATAAATCGATCTCTCTATTTTACTTCTTGAGCCTCCAAAGGACGCAATTCTTTTTCGAATTGGCTGACATTTTACACAGGTCTCCAACATATAATTTAATTGTGGTCCAAACCGGACCATATCTTGGTATCGCTCTGGAAGCAGAGCAAATCTTTTCTTATATCCTGTTTTGTCTAAGAAGTGATGCCGGGAAAAGAACTCGACAAATGCGATCCATGGTGGAGGGTATATAAGATTCGGCTCGGCCGAACTTAGCACGCTTTTACTTGTTAATATGAAATTCGTTCTCTACTCTTGAATACCTTTCATTTGAGTCCCATTTTGTCCCGATCGGTTCACTTTTATTTTTGGGTAGTACTTTTGGATTAAGGGGGAGGGTCCGTCCCCTCCCGATATAACAAAATTATATAGCCTATGTTTCCTTCCAGACCAACCTACACAATCTGTGAAAATGTCAAGGTAATCGGTTCAGCCACCATTGTGGTGTAGGGTATAATACGGTATAATAACGAGCGTGAGCTGTTTAAACCATTGTTGCCAAAAAGCTTAAATATCACCCTTTATAAGACCATACGAGTTTGGTCCAAATCGGACCCTATTTTTATACTCTCCCCCATGGGAAAGAGGTAAAATTGTTTTGTCATTCCGTTTGTAACACCTCAAGATATTGATCTGCAACCCCATAAAGCATATATAATTTTTCAAGACTACTGACGAGCATGACACTGAAGATGGAGTAATACAAACAATTTGCTTATGAGTAGAGAATCTTGAAAAACAAGCACCATTCAATACTTGGTAGTACTTTTATCTCGAATTCATAGACTTCATAGTTATGAGAAATTATTCGCTGTCTAAAGAAGCGTAATTTTCGAAGTATGAACTGATCACATAAATCGTTTGCAAACTGTAAATTTTCCCATATAAAAAACTAGGTGTGTGTGTTTTCGCATGCTATTGCCACATCAACCTCGTTGCCTTCGTATACATTTCGTACTACGAAAGCAGACGACACGAAAAAAAAAGTACTTTATCTGAAGCAAAATGTACCCGAATACATGCATTGTACAATGTGCACTCATTAAAATCCGAATCAATCTTTCTTTTTGCTGAAGGTTATTTGGTGTTTTGTTTATCAGTTTTACTCAGTTCTCAATTGTCTCATACAATGTTGTATTTTTTAAAGGAAGAGTTCAGTTCTTGAAATACCTGATGATTGTTAGTGTGTCTTGAAAGCACAAATGAATGGTTTTGCGCAGGCCTTTGGTATATATATTCTGTATATATATTTTTCCATCTGTCCAAATCACGAAAGCGGTCGAACGCGTAAAGCTAGGCGCATGAAATTTTGCATAAATATTCTTATTGATGTAGGTTATTCGGGGATTGCAAATGGGACATATCGGTTCATATTTGGATATAGCCCCCGTATAAACAAATATCCGGATTTGACTTCTTTAGCTCCTAGATCAATTTTCAATTTTCATCCGATGTAGCTGAAATTTGGAACAAAGACTTGTGTTATAACTTAGCACGCTTTTACTTGTTCTATAAATAGATATTGTACAAAGAACTTGACATCTTCGATCCATAAGATTCGGCCCGGCCGAACTTTTATTTTTTTTTTTGATTTAATTAATTTTTACTTGATTTAAGTATTCATAGGACATAAACCTCTCTTTTGTTTCGCAAAGCATTTGCCAGCTGGTGCTGTTTTTTACATAATGTGCAATTCGATGTCAGTTGTGCTTACCATGATTCAAAAACTGAGCTCCTTTGGAAAATGCTATTACCTGTAAGAAAAAAGATAAAAAGTATTAAAATAATATTAAAAATAATGAAGAAACGACATAAACAACAAAAAGGAAATAAGGACTGAATAAAACCCTACACCATTGAGTTTGCGCACTATTTTTAAAACACAGAACCTATGACGAAATCTAAAACTAATAAATATCATATCAGCATTTCATTAAGGAACAGGTGATACGAAATCAACTCAGGCTCAGGCATGTTGTATACCTTTTGATATATCGTATAGAACTTTGTAAGATTTTCTTATGATAGGACCAAAATAGCGGCTATTATAGCCTTATCGGATGAAAGATATATATGGGAACTAGATCTAAATCTGGGCCGATTTTCATGAACTTTTGCTCGCATATTGATATGTCTTATTCAACACCTTAAGCTAAATTTTCTTAAGATAGGATCAAATAATGGCTACTACAGCCTTATAAGTCCATATCGTATGAAGTGGTGTCGCTATGCGGGGCGCCGTTCGGACTCGGCATAAAAAAGGAGGCCCCTTATTATTGAGTTTAAAACTTTAATCGGTCTACACTCATTGATATGAGAGATGTTTCCCCTGTTCCTTAATGTACATGGGAAATCTAGTAGTTAGTAGCCACCCTAAAGATCCATAGTTCCGGATTTCGGCCAACGTACTTTGTACGTTGAATAAAATCATGCCCTTCAACTAAACTTATTTTGGTATATATTTTGAGCAGAATTGGTGGTGGTGGGTTGGGTCAGAAAAGCATAACAAAACAAGTAAAAAAGCGATAAGTTCGGCCGGGCCGAACTTTCTTTACCCACCACCTCGGGTGTATATGTAAACCACCTTTCATCTTAATCTGGCGAAAAGTGCATAATTAATGCATAATTTAGTGCACAATTCAAAATGGTCCGATTTGAACCAAATTCGGCATGGACATTGAGTGGTCCAATAAGAACAAATCATTGTTCAATTTTGTAGTACAAAATATTGGTCTTTTTGGTAACTATATCCAAATATAGACTGATCTGAACCATATACGACACGGATGTCGAAAAGCCTAACATAAGTCACTGTGTCAAATTTCGGCGAATTTGGACAATAAATGCTGTTTTTTATGGACTCAAGACCTTAAATCGAGAGTTCAGTCTATAAAGGACCTATATTGAAATCTGAACCATTCTGGGCCAAATTGACGAATAATGTCGAAGAGTTTAATACAGCTCGCCGTAACAAATTTTGGCAATATCGGACATGGTCTATATGGCAGCTATATCCAAATCTGGACTGGTCTAAGCCAAATTTAAGGAGAATGTTGAAAGACCTAATATAACTCACTGTCGCAAATTTCGGCAAAATTTGACAATAAATGCGTTTTTATGGGCCCAAGACCTTAAATGGAGAGATTGGTCTATATGGCAGTTATATTCAAATCTGGACCGTTCTCAGCCAAATTGAAGAATAATGTCGAAGGGCCTCACACAGCTTGCTGTACCAAATTTTGTCAAAATCGGACAATAAATGCGCCTTTTATGGGCCCAAAACCTTCCAAAGATCGGTTTATATAACAGCTTTATCTAAATCTTGACCGATCGGGGCAAAATTAAAGAAGTATGTCAAGTGCCCCAACACATTTAACTGTCTCAAAATTTGGCGACATTTGATAATAAATGTGTCTTTTATGGGTCCAAAACCTTAAATCGAGAGATCGATCTATACGGCAGCTTTATTAAAATCTGGACTGATCCAGGCCAAATTGTTGAGGAAAGTCGAAGGGCCTAACACAGCTCGCTATACCTAATTTTGGCAAAATCAGACAATAAATGGGCGTTTTAAGGGCCCAAGACCAAGGTCGGTCTATATGGCAGCTATATCCAAATCTGAACCGATCAAGGCCAAATCGAACCTGTAAGGAAAGGGAAACGTCGGGCGGAGCCGACTATTTAATACCCTACAGCATCTAGAGTAGGTACTGCTTTCCATATATAAGACTTATCTCCAAATCTAGTCAGACTTTAATTTTGCATACCTTTTGATATATTGACATATCGGATGAAAACAAGAAAAAACGCGCGATCATGAATCGCATTTGTCGAGTTCTTTTCCCGGCATCTCTTCTTAGGCAAAACAAGTAAAAGCGTGCTAAGTTCGGTCGGGCCGAATCTTATATACCCTCCACCATGGATCGCATTTGTCGAGTTGTTTTCCCGGCAGCTCTTCTTAGGCTAAAAAGGATATAAGAAAAGAGTTGCTCTGCTATTAGAGCGATATCAAGATATGGTCCGGTTCGGACCACAATTAAATTATATGTTGGAGACCTGTGTAAAATTTCATTGCGGCTCACGAAGTAAAATAGAGAGAACGATTTATATGGGATCTGTATCGGGCTATAGACCGATTCAGAACATAATAAACACGTTTGTTGATGGTCATGAGAGAATCCGTCGTACAAAAGTTCAGGCATATCGGATAATAATTGCGATCTCTAGGGGTCAAGAAGTCAAGATCCCAGATCGGTTTATATGCCAGCTATATCAGGTTATGAACCGATTTGAACCTTATTTGAGACAGTTGTTGAAAGTAAAAATAAAATACGTCATGCAAAATTTCTGCCAAATCGGATAATATTTGCGACCCCTAGAGGCTCAACAAGTCAAGATTCCAGATCGGTTTATATGGCAGCTATATCAGGTTATTGACCGATTTGAACCATACTTGGCACAGTTGCTGGAAGTCATTGCAAAACACGTCGTGCAAAATTTCATTCCAATCGGATAAGAATTGCGCCCTCTAGAGGCTCAAGAAGTCAAGACCCAAGATCGGTTTATGTGGCAGCTATATCAAAACATGGACCTATATGACTCATTTACAATACCAACCGACTTGCACTAATTATAAGTATTTGTGCAATTCAATTTGTGTAATTTCAAGCGGCTAGCTTTAACCCTTCAAAAGTTAGCGTGATTTCGACAGACAGACGGACGAACGGATGGATATGGTTAGATCGACATAAAATGTCACGACGATCAGGAATATACAATATATATATACTCCCGTAGTTGTGATCACGCTACAGTCCTTAAAAATTGAGATGAAATTTTGCACAGACTTGTACTTCTTCTATAGGCAGTTTAAGTTCTTGAATGGGCCAAATCAGACAATTTTTGGATATAACTGCCATATAGACCGATATGCCGGTTTAGGGTCTTAAGCCCGTAAGAAGCTCATTTATTGTTCGATTTCGATGAAATTAGAAACAGTGAGGTGTTTAAGGCCTCCCGACATCCCACTCAATATGGTTCAGATGCGATCATATTCGATTGTAGCTGTCATATAGACCGATCTTCCGATTGAGTGACTTAAGCCCATAAAAGCAAAGCAATTATTGTCCGATTTCGTTGGAATTTTGCACAGTGACTTGTATTAAGCCTCTTGTCATCCGACCATAAAAGCGGATTTGTTGAATGATTTCGCTGAAACTGTGACTTCTATAAGACTTCTCGGCACCTCATTCCAAAAATTCTAAAAACAGACATATTGAACGCCCATATCAATATTGGGCTCAAATGAAAGGTATTCGGGAGTAGATTACAAATCTGGCTTACAAAACCAGATCTAAGTATAGGGGATCACACCAGCCCAAAAAAAAAAACGACCCAAATAGGAATATGACCCATCATGACTATATGAGACTCAGTTTGTTTGTTTGTTCCGTAGAATCAGAAACTGCAGAACTGATTTTCCTAAAATTTTCTCAGATTGTGTAGGTTTTTGTGGAAGAAAATGTAGGTTATATAATTTTTAGATATCAGATGGTGACGATCTCTCCCCCTTATCCCAAAAATGCCACCAAAAACCAAAAGTGGACTGATAAGCACGATATGGGTATCAAATTCAAAGTATTGGAGACTAGAAAACGAACATCGTATTAAATTTTGGGTCTAAGTACCCTGCGGACCGCCCAATTCCAAAACTGCTCTAAACAGATATCCACGTTCCTCCCAATATGGGACTCAAATGAAAAGTATTCGGCAGTAGATTACAAATATGGCATACAAAATTAGGACCAAGTAATGGGATCCCAAATACCCCCAACTGGGCATATCAGCCGGCCATGGTCATATGGGATTCAAATGAAAGATTTTTGGGAGTAGAATACGATTATGACATTATAATTTGCCTTCAAGTCTAGGTGTCGCTTTTAATCCTAAATATAGGTCGATTAGATTTATAGCCCCATTAATAGCCGGAATTTGATATTCAAATTTGGACCCTAAATCTCTTCCTCAATTGAACTTTATTTCCGACTTAAGCAATATGGAGTTCAAACCAACGGTATTTGGAATTAAATAACGAATTTGGTATATTGGGTTGCCCAAAAAGTAATTGCGGATTTTTTAAAAGAAAGTAAATGCATTTTTAATAAAACTTAGAATGAACTTTAATCAAATATACTTTTTGTACACTTTTTTTCTAAAGCAAGCTAAAAGTAACAGCTGATAACTGACAGAAGAAAGAATGCAATTACAGAGTCACAAGCTGTGAAAAAATTTGTCAACGCCGACTATATGAAAAATCCGCAATTACTTTTTGGGCAACCCAATAGCTATGCAGCAAAGGTCCTAAGTCCTTCATTATTTTATTGAATATGGGCAAAAATTACCATTGGGCTGTTTTTCTAACCCAAATTTGTTTTTTTCGAGCTTGCAGTGAAAAAAGCCAACACTTTACTGCAACCAAAAACGACAATTTTATAAACATGGCTTTATTATTAGGCTATTGGGAAAATTGACAGAAAATGTTGAATTAAAACCCAAAAAAAAAAAAAAAACAAATCAAGCACCAAAATGACAATGACAAGAAAAACGTGACTTCGATTTAACATTCGGCATTCGAAGGCAACCAAGAAAAAATGCCAAACGAAAATTTGTCTAAAATGTCGGTTATACTTTTATTTGTGGCATTCAAAAAAGGCTACATTTAAGAATTTATTTTGCTGCTGTTTCATTGGGTTGCCCAAAAAGTAATTGCGGATTTTTCATATAGTCGGCGTTGACAAATTTTTTCACAGCTTGTGACTCTGTAATTGCTTTCTTTCTCCTGTCAGTTATCAGCTGTTATCTTTAGCTTGCTTTAGAAAAAAAGTGTAAAAAAGTATATTTGATTAAAGTTCATTCGAAGTTTTATTAAAAATGCATTTACTTTCTTTTAAAAAATCCGCAATTACTTTTTGGGCAACCCAATATTTTTTTATTTACTCTTTTTTTTTTTGTGAAGAAAATATTTATAAACAAAGATTTATTTTTTGGGTTTGTATTGAGGTTGTTGCTGTGCTGAGCTATTTTTGTTATTTATTTGCGAAAGAAATTATCGCAAAATGTGAAGAGTCCAAAAATACATATCCGAAAAAAAACACACACTAAAGTTTGACCTAAATTTCCCAGTTTGGTTGTGGTTTTTTTCACGGTTTGGTTTCTATTTCATAGTTGTCTTATCGATAGTGAAGCTGGGTTTTTTTCTTTTTGTTATACCCTCCACCATAGGGCATACTCATTTCGTCATTCCGTGTGTAACACCTCCAAATATTCGTTCAAGACCCCATAAGGTGTATATACAGGGTGGCTGATGAATATTGCTACAATGATGAATATTGCTACATTTTTTTTTCGGTGTATGGAATACATTTTTCTTTTATTCATGTTAAATTAAATTATTAAATTAATTATTAAATTATTATTAATTAAATTAATTAATTAATTAATTAAATTAATTATTAAATTATTATTATTAAATAGAAAAAAAGTTATTACATTTTTTTTTGGTAGCGGCTTTCATCAGCCACCCTGTATATTCATGATCGTCATGACATTTTAAGGTAATCTAACACTGTCCGTCCATCTGTCGAAAGCATGCTTACTTTCGAATGAGTAAAGCTAGGCGCTTGAAATTATTCACAAATGCTTGTCATTAGTATAGGGCAGTTGGGATTGTAAATGGGCCAAATCGGTTTATGTTTTGATATAGCTGCCATATAAACCGATCTTTGATCTTGACTTCTTGACCCTATAGAGGGCGCAATTCTCGTCCGATTAGACTGAAATTTTGCACTAAGTGCTAACTGTGCTAATTATGGTACAAATCGGTCTATAACCTGATATAGCTACTATTGGGTTGCCCAAAAAGTAATTGCGGATTTTTTAAAAGAAAGTAAATGCATTTTTAATAAAACTTAGAATGAACTTTAATCAAATATACTTTTTTTACACTTTTTTCTAAAGCAAGCTAAAAGTAACAGCTGATAACTGACAGGAGAAAGAATGCAATTACAGAGTCACAAGCTGTGAAAAAATTTGTCAACGCCGACTATATGAAAAATCCGCAATTACTTTTTGGGCAACCCAATATATAAACCGATCTCCAGATTTGACTAAAATTTTGCACTTCCAACAGCTGTGCCAAGTATGATTTAAATCACTCCATAACCTGATATAGCCGCCATATAAACCGATCTAACGATTAGACTTCTGGAGCTTCTGGAGGGCGCAATTCTTATCCAATTTGGCTGAAATTTTGCACATGTCGTTGAAGAATGACTTCTAATAACTGTGCCAAGTATGGTTTAAACCAGTCCATAACCTGATATAACTGCCACATAAACCGAACTTTGGTGTTGCTTTCTTGAGCCTCTAGAGGCCGCAGTTATTATCCGATTTGGCAGAAATTTTTCATATGGTGTTTTGGTACCACTTCCATGAACTGTGCTAAGTATGGTTCAAATCGATTTTTAACCTGATACAGCTGCCATATAAACCGGTCTCCTGGTTCTACAGCTTTTAGAGGGCGCAATTTTTATCCGATTGGCTGAAATTTAGCACGTGAGGTTTTGGTATGGCTTCCAAAAACTGCGCGAATTATGGTCTAAAACGCTTGACAACCTTATATAGCTGGCATATTAACCGATCTCCCAATTTGACACTTTGAGCCACTGTAAAGCGCAATTTTTTCTCGATTTGCCTGAAATTTTGGATGTGGTATTTTTTTGTGACTTCTAACAGCAATGATAAGTACGATCCATATCGGTCAATAACTTAATGTGGCTCATAAATGTATTGAAAAAGTCATTGAAAGAACTCGACAAATGCGATCAATGCTGGAGGGTATATAAGATTCGACCCGGTCGAACTTAGGACTTTTTTTTTTTTTTTTGTTTTATTCAGCTTTAAGATTTCTATGAGTGGTTAGAGTTTGGTTTCCATTGTTTATCAACAATATAAAAATTGTCATTGTTGCGAATTATTTTCTTAAAGGCAATCTTTATCACAAAAGAAAAAAAAAAAACTTTAAGGATAAGAGTTTCCATTATTTTGCCAATCTTCTCTTTTATAACTATGTCACCGCCACTGATAGTAGCTGCAGTTCCGGTTTTTGATTTAAGCACTTCCTCTTCCAATTAAATCCTGAGATTTAATTTCATTTACAATTTGCTGGGTGAAACAAGACCGGAAATAATCATGCCATTGTTATGCAGTGTGAAACAATGCGGTTATGTTTTTGGTTGAGCACTGAATATGAAATTAGTTTTTCCTGTGTTTGTCCGTAAATATTTAATAAAGATCAGAAATACAAAGGAATGTGTTTAATTAAAAGAAACAAAAACAAGTAAGAAGGCGTTAAGTTCGGCCGGGCCGAACTTTGGATACCCACCACCTCGGGTATATATGTGAACCACATTTCGTCAAAATCCAGTGAAAAATGCATACCTTATGCCCCATAGCAGCTCTATAGATATCATCCGATTTAGACCAAATGCTTATAAGTACAAGTCATTGTTCAACCCAGAGATCGGTCTATATGGCAGCTATATCCAAATCTGGACCGATCTGAGCCAAATTGAAGACAAATATCGAAGGGCAACACAACACAAGTCATTGTCCCAAAATTTCGGCGACATCGGACAATAAATGCGCTTTTTAAGGGCCCAAAACCTTAAATCGAGAGATCGGTCTATATGGCAGCTATATCCAAATCTGAACCGATCAGGGCCAAATAGAAGAAAGATGTCGAAGGGCCTAAGGCAAATCACTGTCAAATTTCAGCAAAATCGGATAATAAATGTGGCTTTTATGGGCCTAAGACCATAAATCTGAGGTCTATATGGCAGCTATATCCAAATTTTGACCGATCTGGGCCAAATTGACGAAGGATGTCGAAGGACGTAACGCAACTCACTGTCCCAAATTTCAGCAAAATCGGATAATAAATGTGGCTTTTATGGGCCTAAGGCTATAAATCGGAGGATCGGTCTATATAGCAGCCATATCCAAATTTGGACCAATCTGAACCAAATTGACGAAGGATGTCGAAGAGCTCAACGCAACTCATTGTCCCAAATTTCAGCAAAATCGGATAACAAATGTGGCTTTTATGGGCCTAAGACCATAAATCTGAGGATCGGTCTATATGGCAGCTATATCCAAATTTGGACCGATCTGGGCCAAATTGACGAAGGATGTCGAAGGACGTAACGCAACTCACTGTCCCAAATTTCAGCAAAATCGGATAATAAATGTGGCTTTTATGGGCCTAAGGCCATAAATCGGAGGATCGGTCTATATGGCAGCTATATCCAAATCTGGACCGATCTGAGCCAAATTCACGGAGGATGTTGATGGCCCTAACACAATTCACTGTCCCTAATTTCATCAAAATCGGATAATAAATGTGGCCTTTGTGGGCCTAAGACCCTAAATTTGAAGATCGGCCTATATGGCAGCTATATCCAAATCTGAACCGATTTGAGCCATATTGACGGAGGTTTTTGAAGGGCCTAACACAACTCATTGTTCCAAATTTCAGCGAAATCGGATAATAAATGTGGCCTTTATTGGCCTAAGACCCTAAATCGAGAGATCGGTCTATATGGCAGCTATATCCAAATCTAAACCGATCTGAGCCAACTTGACGGACGATGTCGAAGGGCCTAACACAACTCACCGTCCAAAATTTCAGCAAAATCGGATAATAAATGTTGCTTTTTTGGGTCTATGACCCAAAATCGGAGTATCGGTCTATATGGCAGCTATATCCAAATCTAAACCGATCTGAGCCAACTTGACGGAGGACGTCGAAGGGCCTAACACAACTCACTGCTTCAAATTTCAGCAAAATCGGATAATAAATGTGGCTTTTATGGGCCTAAGACCCTAAATTGGGGCATCGGTCTATATGGCAGCTATATCCAAATCTAAACAGATCTGGGCCAAATTGACGGAGGATGTCGAAGGGTGTAGAACTTATCTCGAAATTTTGTCGGACTTTCTTTTGGATACCTATTAAAATATCAAATAGAACCTTTTAAGATTATCCTATGGGCAACAAATTTGCATTTCCACATCCTTAAAAGGCCTTATCGAATAAAAGACTATATGGGAGTTATATCGAAACATGTGCCAATTTTGATGACACATAATCGGCCTTCAAATAGAACACGCTCATGCCCTATATTGTGGAGACGTGACCAAAATTGTGGCATTTACTGCCTTAAAAGTCCATATCGGATAAAATATATACATTGGAGCTATATCTAAATCGGGAACGATTTTAATTATATTTTGGGCACGTATTGGAACGTCAAATAAAACGCCCCATGCAAAATCGGACGAAAATTAAGGTTTCTACGGGCTAAAGTCTATTTCGCATCTAAACTGAATTTATTTTATGAAATTTGTAGATGTATAAAGACGTCAAATAAAACACCTCGTACTACATCTTGTTAAGATCGGACTAAAATAGTGGCTTCCAAAGCCTTAAAAAACCATATCGGACAAAAGATATACAGGGTGGCTGATGAAAGCCGCTACCAAAAAAAAATGTAATAACTTTTTTTCTATTTAATAATAATAATTTAATAATTAATTTAATTAATTAATTAATTAATTTAATTAATAATAATTTAATAATTAATTTAATAATTTAATTTAACATGAATAAAAGAAAAATGTATTCCATACACCGAAAAAAAAATGTAGCAATATTCATCATTGTAGCAATATTCATCAGCCACCCTGTATATGGGAGCTATGTCTTAATCTAATCCGATTCATATGAAATTTAGCACTCGCATTGGGACTTAAAAAAAAAAACAACTCATGCTAAATTTTATGGAAATCGAGCCAAATCGGATGAGAAATATATATGGGAGGTATATCTAAATCTGAACCGATGTTTATGATATATTGCACACATATGAAGACGTCTAATAAAGCACCCCGTGCCAAATTTGGTAAAGATCGGACCAAAATTGTGGCTGCTACAGCCTTAAAACTCCATATCGGATAAAAGATATATATGGGTGCTATATCTAAATTTGAACCGATTTTTATGAAATTTTGCAGACACTTAGTGCTAAATTTTGTAAAGATCTGACCAAAGTTGTGGCTGCAATAGCCATAAAATCCCATATTGGATGAAAGTTATATATGGGAGCTATATCTAAATCTGCACCGATTTTGGCGAAATTCTGCACACATATGAGGACATTAAATGCAATACCACATGCCAAATGTTGTAAAGATAGGACTAAAATTGTGGCTTCTACAGTCTTTAAAGGCCATATCGAATGAAAGATATGTATGGGAGCTATTGGGTTGCCCAAAAAGTAATTGCGGATTTTTTTAAAAGAAAGTAAATGCATTTTTAATAAAACTTAGAATGAACTTTGATCAAATATACTTTTTTACACTTTTTTTCTAAAGCAAGCTAAAAGTAACAGCTGATAATTGACAGAAGAAAGAATGCAATTACAGAGTCACAAGCTGTGAAAAAAAATTGTCAACGCCGACTATATGAAAAATACGCAATTACTTTTTGGGCAACCCAATATATCTAAATCTGAATCGATTTCGTTCAATAGCGTTTGTCCTTGGGCCAAAAAAAGAGACTTGTGCAAAATTTCAACACAATCGGACAATAAATGCTACCTGTAACTTGATCACAAGTATACATGGACAGACAGACGGACCGACGGACAGACGGACATTGCTAAATCGAATCAGGAAGTGATTCTAAGCCGATCGGTATACTTATCAATGGGACTAGCTCTTCTCCTTCTTAGCATTGCAAACAAATGCACAAAATGCACATAATACCCTGTACCACAGTGCTGGTGTAGGGTATAAAAATTAAGTCTACCAACCACTTGCTGACATGGGCGTACAAAAACTTTTCCGCATTTCCAAATTAGAGCAATTACATTCCTTGAATTCTCTGTCATGATTTTCGATGACAATTGGCATGTAAACTAGAGTTTTACTATAATAATATCAAATATAAATAAGCGTATGTTCTTAATAGTTGAACAATAACAACAAACATTTACATATGAAATTGAAATTTATATGTACGCTCAATGATAATAACACCATTTCGGAAGAGAGTTAAATTTGCAAGTTGCCCAAGCACCAAATGACACAGTGGTCGCACACAAACGTGCCCACTTATGCACACGTTTAAACAAACATTTGCAAAAGTCTAAAAGGTTCCATTTATTGACACTGCTAAGTGTTCAACAAATACTAATTTCTATTCCTGATGCACAAATACACATACACATTGCACATAGAGCGTATTGAGATAGCACACAGCCAGGCATACATGATGAATTTCAAATATATTGTAGTTGCAAACTCAAAAATGCACAAAAGTACATTAGGGAGCTTGACTACGCACGACAGGGACAGAGAGAGGGAATGAGCACTCAACATTTATTGGTTTGATGTATTGAAAACAGTTTGTGCCATCTGTGCTTTGGATGTGAGACCAAATCAAGAATGACACTTCATTTGGAAATATGTAATTGACACATTTATTCGACGAACAGACAGACGGACAGTTTTATACGTAGATATGCAAATCGCAAAACATTGTACATATGGTGCGAATCCAATATGGTTCTGTGGAAAGGGCCTATGTTCTCTTCCCACAGAACCACATTGGATTGATGGCAAATGAGTTTTTAATTCAATGTATATGGCGAAATGGGTGATGTGCTCAACCTAGATCAAAGGTTGAGGTTTATTTCATGACTCTGATAAAGACAAGAAGTGAATTGCACGTAAGATGATAGAATTTTAGGGAATTTTCAATAAGTAAGGACTAGCTGCTAACTAGCCGAACCGGGCCTGATCAGCTGGGGCTTCTTTAACTCTCTTATATCTTTTTAGGATGGGGACACTTCGCCCTGAATGTGGATATCAAATGTCTAGCGAGAACATCGGACAAAATTTAAAGCAGTGGTTATCCGCTCTTAATAGTGGCGACATTTGCGAGGTACCATGCTATGCATGGTCATGTACAAAAGTCTCCCACATAGGTGTCGCACTGTGGCATGCCTTTTGGACTTGGCTTTAAAAAAAAGGGGTCCCTTTTCATTGAGTTTAAGCTTAAATCGTAAAGCCCTCATTGATGTGTGAGAGTGTGCCTCCGCTCGGTTCTTGGGCAAATTTTCACTCTACTCCCAAATTCATTTCTTTTGAGTCCTATAATACCGTATTGGTATAGGGGGTATTTCGGGGGTGGGGAGGCCAACCAGACACTTGGCCCTTAAAGTAAATACAAGCCCTATAGTGGCATGATTGGTAAATAAGTTCTGTGTGAAGGTGGGGTGGACCCCAGGTAATGAATATGTCCCGAAAATGAGTATCAATTTCCCGAAAATCAATAAATTTCCATCCCCAAATAGCTTTTATATAATTGGGAGGTATTTTGGAATGGGACGGCTCTCCAAACAAATGGCTCTTCAATTGGATATCAAATTCGTTTTATACCCACCACCATAGGAGAGGGGGTATATTCATTTAGCCATTCCGTTTGCAACACATCGAGATATCAATTTCCGACCCTAAAAAGTATATACATTTCGGATCGTCGTAAAATTCTATGCCGATTTAGCCTACTATTTGGGTGGTGTTGTGAGGGTGGGCTGGCCCCATAGACACTTTTCCCAAATATTGATATCAGGTTCGTGCTTTACTCTCAAAGACCTTACATTAGAGCCCCATATGGCTATGGTCGTAAATTTGTTCCCATTTAGGGGATATTTTTGGGGAGAGGCGGCCCCCCAAACACTTGGTCCCTTACTTGGATATCAGATTCTAATTCTACACTCGAATACCTTTTATTTAAGCCCCATATTCCCATGGTCAGTAAAGAAGATCTGTTTGGGGGGTGTTTTGGGGAAGGGGTGGACCACCAGAAACGTGGTCCCACATTCGGATATGAGATTCGTATTCTACTCGCAAATACCTTTCATTTGAGTCCCATATTGTCATGATCGTTATATATGTCCGATTAAGGCGTGTTTTGGGGTTGGGTGGTGTTGTGGGGGTAGGGTGGCCCCATGGACACTTTCCCAAATATTGTTATCAGATTTGTGCTTTACTCCCAAAGACCTTTCATTTGAGCCCCATATGGCTATGGTCGTAAATTTGTTCCCATTTTGGGTATATTTTTGGGGAGAGGCGGCCCCCCAAACACTTGGTCCCTTACTTGGATATCAGATTCTAATTCTACACTCGAATACCTTTTATTTAAGCCCCATATTCCCATGTTCAGTAAATAAGTCCTGTTTGGGGGGTGTTTTGGGAAAGGGGTGGACCACCAGAAACGTGGTCCACATTCGGATATGAGATTCGTATTCTACTCGCAAATATCTTTCATTTGAGTCCCATATTGCCATGGTCGGTAAATATGTCCGATTAAGGGGTGTTTTGGGGCTTGGGGTGGTCTCCCTAGCACTTGGCCCGACAATTAGATATCAGATACGTTTTCTTATCCTAAATACCTTTCATTTGAGTCCCATATTGTCGTGATTGGTCTAAATATATGTTTGATAAGTTTTAGGGTGGGTCGGTCCCCCTAGGTACCCCATCCGAAATTTGAATACCAAATTTTTATTTTTTGGGTACTATAGGAGAGTACACCAAATTTCGTTTAAATCGCACCACCCATCTCCGAGATCGGGCGTTTCTGAAAATCAGGGTAAGGGGAAGGGTCCGCCCCCCCTTCAGATATCGAAACGTGTAGTATCCTATTTTCACCACGGGATCATTATGCACCATCTGTGAAAATTTCAAGAAATATGGTCCAGATCGAACTATATTTAGATGTATCTGCTGATCTGGGGTATTGATCCGATTAAGGCCATATTTATTACTCAATTTCGCTGAAATTTGAAACTGTTACTTGTAAAAGGTGATTTTTTAAGAGCTTTAGGAAAGTTAAAGAAAAACACATAAAATTCAGAAAAGTGCATGAAATCTTTATTTCAATCGATAGTACGGTCCATTGACTGCGACTGTTCCTCAAATGGTTCATACACTTAATCCAGTTTCGGTATATTCTTTCCAACATTGCTGCCGTTATCTCACGACTAAATATTTCAATGTTGTCTTCCAATGCGTCAATTGAAGCTGGCTTGTCTGTATAGACATGAGTTTTAACATAGTCTCGCAAAAAAATAGTCCAAAGGCGTTAAATCGCACGATCTAGGTGTCCAATTGACCGCTCCCGAACGTGAAATAAAATGTTCACCGAACTCGCCTCTCACTAAGTCCATTATTACTCGTGCTGTGTGGCATGTGGCACTGTCTGGTTGAAACCACATGTCATACATATCAAGCTCTTGCACTTGGGGCAAAAAAAGCTGGAATCTAGCGCTCACCGTTCACAGTTACGTTACGATTCGCATCATGTTGGAAGAAGTACGGTCCAATGATGCAACCAGCCCATAAACCGCACCAAACTGTGTCTTTTTCTGTTTAAATCAGTGTTGCCAAAAAGATAATAGCTTAAAAAATCATCCTTTATAAAGCTTCTCGGCACCTGAACCAAATATGATTAAGATCGCCCAATATTTGTATATTTATATGCATATGACAGAGTTATAATAAAATTGGATAATAAATATGACCACGGTGATGGCTATCAAAGGTTCGCCACAGCCGAACTTAACCCCAGCTCTAAAAGTAACTTAAAACAAGTAGAAGCGCGCTAAGTTCGACCGGGTCGAATCTTATATACCCTCCACCATGGATCGCATTTGTCAAGTTCTTTGCCCAGTATCTCTTTATAGGCTAACAAGCTATTGGAGCTATATCAGATTCGGACCATATTTGGTTTAGATGTTGGAGACCATAATAGAAGTCATTATGCAAAATGACAGCCAAATCGCATAAGAATTGCGAATTAAGTAGCCCAAGAAGTAGAATCGGGAGATCGGTTTATATGAGAGCTATATCAGGTTATATTGTGAAAATGCATTATCTTTCTTTTAAAAAATCCGCAATTACTTTTTGGGCAACGCAATAATTCGATTAAGATTGTATTTGGCACGCGTGTTGAAGGTCATAGGAGAACAGGTTATAAACCGATTTGGACCATACTTGACATAGTTGTTGGAAGTCGAAACAAAAACGTCATGACAAATTTTACCTAAATTGGATAATAATTAGGAACCCTTGAGGCTCACGAAGTCAAGACCCGGGATGTGTTTATATAACAGCAACATCAAGTTATGAACCGATTTTGATCATCATTAGCGCAGTTGTTTGCAAACAGCTCATACAAGTTGTCAGAAACAAAGAGGCTCAAGTATTCAAGATCCAAGATCGGCTACATCGAAACATGGACCCATATGGCTCATTTACAATCCCAACCGACCTACACTAATAGGAAGTATTTGTTAAAATTTAAAGCGCTTGGCTTTACTCCTTCGAAAGTGAGAATGCTTTCCACAGACAGACAAACGGATATGGCTATATATCGACTTAAAATATCAAGGCAGTTAAGAATATATATAGTTTATGTCGTCTTAGACCAATATTTCGATGTGTTACAAAACGGAATAGCGATGTTAGTTTTTCCCCATCCTAAGGTGGAGGGTGTAAAAAAAAACCTTTAAAAGGGATTACATTTGGCCGGACCAAATTTTTGTTGCCTAGCAGCTCGAATATATATATTAACCGCCTTTCGTCATTATACGGCTGAACCGATTTTCTTGAAATTTTCATAGATGATCATAATGACCCCGTGGTGAAAATAGGGTACCACATTTTTTGATATCTGAAGGGGGGCGGACCCTTCCCCTTACCCTTATTTTCAGAAACGCCAGATCTCGGAGATGGGTGGTGCGATTTAAGCGAAATTTTGTGTGCTCTCATATAGTACCCTAAAAATAAAATTTTGGTATCCAAATTTCGGATGGTGTACCTAGGGGGGCGGCCCCACCCTAAAACCTACCAAACATATATTTAGGCCATTCACGGCAATATGGGACTCAAATGAAAGGTATTTAGGATAAGAAAACGTATCTGATATCCAATTGTCGGACCAAGTGCTAGGGGGACCACCCCAAGCCCCAAAACACCCCTAAACCGGACATGTTTACCGACCATAGCAATATGGGACTCAAATGAAAGGTATTTGCGAGTAGACTACGAATCTAATATCCAAATGTGGGACCACGTTTCTGGGAGTCCACTCCTTCTCCAAAACACCCCCAAACAGGACATATTTAATGACCATGGGAATATGGGGCTTAAATTAGAGGTATTCGGGTGTAGAATTCAAAGCTTATATCCAAATATGGGACCAAGTGTTTGGGGGGCCGCCTCTCACCAAAAACATCCCCAAAGGGGACATATTTACGACCATAGCAATATGGGGCTCAAATGAAAGGTCTTTGGGAGTAAAGCACAAATTTGATATCAATATTCGGGAAAGTGTCTATGGAGCCACCCCACCACCACAACACCACCCAAATACGAAGTGTTTTCTGAATATTGCAATATGTGGCTGAAATAAGAGGGTTTTTAGAGTAGAACACGAATCCCATATATATTTTCAAGGCCAACTCACTGAGTTGCCGCCCATCCCCCAAAATACCCCCCATGCCGTTCATGTTAGCCGACTATGGAAATATGGGGCTCAAATTAAAGGTATGTGGGAGTAGACCAAGTATTTGATATCAACTTTAGGGACCAACTGTCTAGCGGACGTCCCACCACCAAAACAACCCCCAAATAGGACATATTTGCTCACCAAGACAATTTGGGTCTTAAAGAGAGTGGAACTAAATGTTCATAGTTTTTAGGGTCAATACCCCAAACCGGACATATTTGCTGACTTTTGCAATAAGGAGTTTAAATGAAATAAGAAACGAATTTTATATCCAATTTTGAGGGCAATTGCAATATGAGGTTCAAATAAATGATATATAGATATATGAGAATAGAGCACCTTGCTGATATATTTTCCGGGCTTAGTGTTTGGGCGACCACCTAATCCCCAAAACACCCCTAAATCGGGCATATTTACAGACCATGTCAATATGGAGCTTAAATGAAAGGTATTGGGGGGTAGAGCAAGAATTGATACCCATTTTCGGTACCAATTTTCTGTGGGTCTACCCCTTTCCCAAAATACCCCACAAACAGCAATTTTTTAGTGACCATCGCTATATGGGGCTCCAATAAAGGTATTTGGGAGTAGAATACGAATTTGATATTCAAATTTAAGACCATGTATTTAGGGCATCACCTCTTTCCCAAAACTCCTCCAAGGGGAAACAATTTTTCGACCATGCCAATATGTGGCTCAAATGAAAGATATTTGAGATTAGAAAACGAATTTGATAACCTATTTTGGGGCCATGTGTTTTGGGTACGCCTTTACCTGTAAACTCCTCTTAAGCCAATGGCAATATTGGATTTAAATAAATGGTATTTGAGAGAAGAGCACGATACTGATATTTTTCAGGGCCAAGTATCTGGGGGACCACCTCACCCCCAAAAACACCCCTAAATCAGACATCATGAGAATATCGGGCTGAAATGAAGTATTTTAAGAATGGAGTACACCTTACTCAAATTCGTAGACCAATAAAGCTCATATGGGATTCAGATGAAGGCACTTATATTGTTAATCTCTTAGTCAAGTTAGCATGGTATTTCACTAAACGATTTTCGAAAATAAATATTCCAAGGAAACTTTTGTTCCATATAAAGTAAAAGAAGGCGCAGCGGAGCGGGACCGGGTCAGCTAGTAGCTATATATAGTTCGATCTCCACCATATTTAGGAAGGCTGTGAAATGGTTCAATACAGCTCATTATACAAAATACATCGTTTAAACAAAATTAAACTTTTATGCGCCTAAGAGCTTCAATCGGGTGATCGGTATATGTACATGATAGCTATAGCCAAATAAAGACTGGTCTGAAGCACGAATGTCGAAAAGCCTACTGTGTCAAATATCAGCGTAATAGGGACATGAACGTGTTTTTATTCTACCAAGAACATTAACCGGGAGATCGGTACATATGGCAGCTGTATTCAAATATAGCCCCATTTTGACCATACTCGGTATGAACGTCGAAGTGCCGGTTAATAAATTCACATTTTATGAGGCTAAAACCTTAAGTCGGAAGATCAGTACATATGCATCTACATTAAAATCTGGGCCGTATTGAGCAGAGAAGAACGCCTTGAATCGAGCGATTGGTCTAATGTCAGTTAAAGATACGAATGACGAGGAGCGTAACGCAACTCCTTGTGACTAATTTCAGCAAAATCGGTTAATAAATTCTGCATTTATGAGCCTTAAACCTAAAATCGAGAGATGGATATATAGGGCAGCTATATCCAAATCTGAACGGATCTGGGTCGTATTGAACAGGGATGTCGAGGGGCCTAACACAACAAACACAACCTATTATGGATCCAAGACTTTAAATCGAGAGATCGGTCTATATCCAAATCTGAACCGATCTGGGCGAAATTAAACAAGGATGTCGAGGGGTCTAACTAACTGTTCCGAAATCGCATCGAAATCGGACAATAAATGCGCCTTTTTCGGGACCAAGACCTTAAATCAGGGGTCGGTCTATACGACAGCTCTAGCTAAATCTGAACGGATCTGAGCCGTCTTGAAGCATAATGTGGAGCGAAATCGGATAATAAATGTGGCTTAAATGGGCCTTAGACCTTAAATCGGCAGATCGGTCTATATGGGGGCTATATCGATCCGATATAGCCCATATTCGAACTTAACCTGCCTATGTACAAAAAAAGGAATATGTGCAAATTTTCAGCTCAACAGACAGGCGAATAGACGGACGAACATAGTGAAATAGTCTAAGATTTCTATGACGATCAAGAATATATATACTTTATAGGGTCGGAAAGGGAAATTTCGATGTTTTGCAAACGGAATGAAAAAAAAAATAAATTTACATCCCCCTCCTTCGGTGGTGTGTTTAAAAAAAAAAAACAGAAATTGGCGGAAAACTAATATACACAGTTTTCTTTTCCAGGAAAACAAACGTCCAAACACCCTAAACGCGTCTGTAGACTATAGCAGAATTGACAGATGTCAGAATTCCAAGGGGGCCTCTTTGCTGACCTCTGGTCGCAATTAAGTTATGCGCACTAGGGTCTCAGTTTAAGGCTTTTATATTGTTTTTTGGACTTATGCCCAGTGTTGGATGAGGCCTTACTAGGGGCCTCATCAGACTGTTTTGACACTAAAATATTACATGCTTTTACATACTCACTAATTTGTGAGCTGTGAAATGGTAGACCTAATAAGACCAAACGTCTCATTTGAAAGACATGCTTCAGCCATTGCACTGTTCACCAATTAGTGAGTAGGTAACAACATATAATCTTTTAGTGGCAAAACAGTCTGATGAGGCCCCTGCTAAGGCCGAAATCGCAATCACTGTAGCCTGCTCAATGCAGTTTTTACAGCACATTCCATATGAAATATAGAAGATTCATATAATCCCAAGGTTATTTTATACCAAATTTTCGTCTCTGGGAAAAAAGATGTTCAAGTCATCAATCAAGAATACCATGTCACACATACCCAACAGCCATATGACGCATGCATTTTCAAACTGAATCGACGAGTATTCGAACACTAAAGGAACCCAGTTTCTTGGCACACTTTAACTAAAGGTGAGTTTTCGCCCATGCGTACTTAGCTTAAGTATGCGAAGGCTTCAGACGGAAAGTAGTATTGCATTCATTGCCCTACAAAAACAGAACCACAATCCACCCATACGTCCGTCTGTCCATCTTTCAAAATCGCGATAGCGGTCAAACGAATAAAGATATCTGCTTGCACAGACACTTCTTATTGATGTAGGTCGTTGGAAATCGCAATTGTTATCCAATTTGGCAAAATTTTTGCAAATGGCATTCTTCTATAACTTCCTATAACTACCATGCCAAGTATAATCCAAATCGGTTTATTCTCTGATATAGCTCACATATAAACTGATCCGCCGATTTGAGATCTTGAGCCCCTAGAAGCCGCAAGTGTTGTCCGGTTTGCTTGATATTTTGCAAGTATGGCTGAAATCGATGTTATACATGATATACCTAGCATATAAACCGATCTGCTGTTTAGTTTTCTACGGCCGCAAGAAGCTTAAATTTTTTGTCTGGTTTGGCAACAATTTGATATGTTGAGTAAAGTTATATTCGTCAATAAAATTCATTTTGGGTAAATTTTTAGCAAAATGCATGGTGATCGACCCGCTCGGTCTTAGCATATGCTTACTTGTTTTTAATTTCTTTAAAGTCAAATTCCTTTGACATACCTCTGACGCATTAAGTCTCATAAATTTCTAAAAACAATAAATCAACTTAACCCCAACATTTAGAATTGCCAACTTTACAACAATAAATCCGTTTTTGTTAATTTTTGGACATTTTCTTATACCAAAAAAAAAAAAAAAATTATATTTGACATGCCCCATAATTCTTACAAGTGGCCTCTTTGGAGTTAAAATGTTCATTTTTTTGTTGCCAATTCCCCCTTTACAAAAAATCCCCTCACAAACATACAAAGAAGAATTGGACTAATTACTTTCTTAATATTTAAATGATACTTGACTGTATTTCTTCTGGCGCCATACACAAACATACTTCAAGAGTCTAAAACTTAAATGTTTGCTACTAGTTTATGACTCTTCAGGGAATTTCCTGCTTTTCCACAATTAAAACCACAACCTAAAATGTGAAAAGTCCACATAGAAAAAAGAAAATGCGCATAAAAAATGGAAATAAAGCTCCAAACAAAATGGTTTTCCTTTAGGGCCATTCAAGTTTGATGTTTCGCTGGGATTTCTTTTGAATTTGCCGCATGCCGCATGGATGTGGAAACTTAATGAAAAATGAAACGCTAAGCTCTCGCCTTCAGGACTAGTAGTGGAAAAACCCAAATGACTAGCTAAAAAAGCATGGTTAGCAAAAATTTACACAATGTGGTTGAAATTAAGAAAATAAACACTAAACTTCAATGTAATGATGGGCAATCTATCAAGCAGCACAGCATAAGCTGACCAAAAGGGTAAGGGGAAAGAATGTATTGCGAAATGTACGTTTTTTGCTTTATTTAATTGCCATAGAGCAATATAACAGGAAAAAATATGATTTTAATGTAACCAGAGGATTCAACAAACACTAATTAGGGTTGTAAAATAAAGTTTTAAACAAGTAAAAAGCGTTAAGTTGGGCCGGGCCGAACTTTGGATACCCACCACCTCGGGTATATATGTAAGCCATCTTTCATCAAAATTCGGTGAAAATTTCATACCTTATGTCCCATATCAGTTATATCAAAATAAATTCCGATTTGGACCATATACTAATAAGTACACTAGCTATATCCAAAAATAAACTGATCTGAACTATATACGACACGGATGTCGAAAAGCCTAACATAAGTTACTGTGTCAAATTTCAGTGAAATCGGATTATAAATGCGCCTTTTATGGGGCCAAGACTTTAAATCGAGATATCGGTCTATATGGCAGCTATATCCAAATCTGAACCGATCTAGACCAAATTGACGAAGGATGTCGAAGAGCCCCAAACAACTCACTGTCCCAAATTTCAGCAAAATCGGATAATAAATGTGGCTTTCATGGGCCTAAGACCCTTAATCTGAAGATCGGTTTATATGGCGGCTATATCCAAATCTGAACCGATCTGAGCCAAATTGACGAAGGATGTCGAAGGACCTAACACAACTCACTGTCCAGAATTTCAGCAAAATCGGATAATAAATGTGGCTTTTATGGGCCTAAGACCCTTAATCGGAGGATCGGTCTATATGGCGGCTATATCCAAATCTGAACCGATCTGAGCCAAATTGACGAAGGATGTCGAAGGACCTAACACAACTCACTGCCCCAAATTTCAGCAAAATCGGATAATAAATGCGGCTTTTATGGGCCTAAGACCCTAAATCAGAGGATCGGTCTATATGGGGGCTATATCCAAATCTGAACCGATCTGAGCCAAATTGACGAAGGATGTCGAAGGACCTAACACAACTCACTGTCCCAAATTTCATAAAAATCGGATAATAAATGTGGCTTTTATGGGCCGAAGACCCTAAATCGGAGGATCGGTCTATATGGCGGCTATATAAATCTGGACCGATCTGAGCCAAATTGACGAAGGATGTCGAAGGATCTAACATAACTCACTGCCCAAAATTTCAGCAAAATCGGATAATAAATGTGACTTTTATGGGCCTAAGACCCTAAATCGGCAGATCGGTCTATATGGCAGCTATATCCAAATCTGAACCGATCTGAGCCAAATTGACGAAGGATGTCGAAGTGTCTTACGCAACTCACTGTCCCAAATTTCAGCAAAATCGAATAATAAATGTGGCTTTTATGGGCCTAAGACCCTAAATCGGCCGATCGGTCTATATGGCAGCTATATCCAAATCTGAACCGATCTAGACCAAATTAAAAAAAACATGTCAGAGAGCCTAAGACAACTCACTGTCTCAAATTTCAGCGAAATCGGACCATAAATGTGGCTTTTATGGGCCTTAGACCCTAAATCGGAGGATCGGTCTATATGGCAGCTATATCCAAATCTGGACCGATCTGGGCCAAATTGACAAAGTATGTCGAAGGGCCTAACACAACTCACTGTCCCAAATTTCAGCAAAATCGAATAATAAATGTGGCTTTTTGGGCCTAAGACCCTAAATCGGCAGATCGGTCTATATGGGGGCTATATCAAGATATAGTCCGATATAGCCCATCTTCGAACTTAACCTGCTTATGGACAAAAAAAGAATCTGTGGAAAATTTCAGCTCAATATCTCTATTTTTAAAGACTGTAGCGTGATTTTAACAGACAGACGGAGAGACGGACGGACATGTCTAGATCGTTTTAGATTTTTACGCTGATCAAGAATATATATACTTTGTAGGGCCGGAAATGGATATTTCGATGTGTTGCAAACGGAATGATAAAATGAATATACCCCCCTCCTTCGGTTGTGGGTATAAAAATTACTAGCCCATCCAGGTACGCACCGCTGTGCCCTTCTTTACAATATGCAAAACAAAAAATTCTTTAAATCTGTAATCGAAACTTCTAGAGTTCCTGGTTGAATCTATCTTGGCTTCAAAGGTTTGTTTACAATATTGCAAAAAAGTTACACTCTGAGAAATTTTTTAGTAAAATCAACATAAATTTTTGGAGTAACAACAGATAGTCTGCTGGAAATAGTGTTGGGTAAGCAAAAATTTCTAGCAAAAGCGGCAATCATTTTCTGTTGTGATCAAATACGGTCCGAATTGGTCAAGAACCTGATATAGCTCCCATTTAAAGCGATCTCCCGATTTGACTTCTTGAGCCCTTACAAGCCGCGATTATTTCAGATTTGGCTGAAACTTTGGGCATGGTGTTCTGTTATGACGTCCAACAACTGTGCCAAGTACTGTTTAAATCGGTCACTAACATGACATAGCTCCCATATAAACCTATCTCCCGATTTGACTTCTTGAGCCCTTACAAGCCGCGATTTTTATCTGATTTGGCTGAAATTTTGCAAATAGTTTTCTGTTATGACTCTCAACAACTTGAGCCACGTACGGTCCAATTCGGTCTATAACTAGATATAGCTCCCATATTTTAGCAGAATCCATGGTAGTGGGTTCCCAAGATTCGGCCCGGCCGAACTAAGCACATTTTTACTTGTTATAATTTTTATACCCACCACCTCAGGATGGGGGTTCACTTTTCTAGTCATTCCGTTTTGAACACCTCCAACTATTCGTCTAAGACCCAGTGTACCCCAAGACCCCAACAGCTGTGCCAGGTACGGTTCAAATCGGTCTACAACCTGATATAGGTCCCGAATAAACCGATCTCCCGAGATGATTTCTTGAGCCCCTGCAAGCCGCAACTTTTGTCCGATTTGGCTGAAATTTTTCACATAGTGTTGAGTGATGAATTCTAACAACAATGCCAAATACAATTCAAATCGGTCTGCAACCTGAAGAGTCAATTTTCATCCGATATGGCTGAAATTTTGCACATAGTGTTGTGTTATGACTTTTAACAACTGTGCCAAGTACGGTTTAAATCTGTGTATAACCATAAATCTCCTATATAAAACGATCTCCCGATTTGAGTTCTTCAGCCCCCTGAAAGCCGCAGTTTTTGTCCGATTTGTCTGAAATTTTGCCCATAGTGTTTTGTTACGACTTCCAATACATTTTTAGCAGAATCCCTGGTGAAGGGTTCCCAAGATTCGGCCCGTTCGATCTTAGCACGCTTTTAGTTGTTAATTGTTTTATTTGCTTTAATAGTACTTATAATCGGAGATTTGGATCGGACTTGAAGTGGCCGAAACTGGGCCGCTCCGCTTCTTTCACTCCAAATATATCAAATCCGTAATCTTTTCTCAAATCTTATATTTTTCCTTCTTGGGGAGTTTCTTTGGGTGTGGCCAAATTTGGATATGAGTTCGTACTTCACTTCCAAACGCCTTTTATTTGCGTCCCACATAGTCCCGGATGACCAATATAGGTTTTTTGGTGATCCCAATTTGAATATTAGATTCGCCCTGTATTTCCAAAGACTTTAAATTTGAATTCAATTCTCTCCCGGTCGGCCAACATATCCCTTTGGCGGTATGCTTGAGGGTAGGGCGAGCCTTAGATACTTAATCCTACTTTTAAACGTCCGATTTGTTTTTTTTGTTGCAGTTTTTGCCTAATTTGCCTTAGGTACTTTTGTGTGTGGGGAAAATAATGTAAGTGCCCTTCGCTGTCGCAGAATTTAGTTACCAACATTGAAATGACACTTACATTAAAATTGTTTCTGTTGTAAAATCCTAATGGCTTGGATTATCGACATAAAATTTTAACTGAAGGTGAAAGGTGGTCGTAAATTATCGTTTCCTATTAAAAAATTGAAAATCTCCAAATTTGGCACTTACATCTTTTTGTCGCTTAGGGTCCCGTTAAGCCCTTTTTGATACCGTACTTCTAAAACTCTCGCGATTGAGTGCTCCGTCATATCATTATCGTTGGTATTAGAGGCCGGGATGACCCCAAGGCTCAGTCAGTCAGTCAGTCATACATAAAATAAGTCGAATAGAAACGCCTTATCATTAAATACATATTGGGTTGCCCAAAAAGTAATTGCGGATTTTTTAAAAGAAAGTAAATGCATTTTTATTAAAACTTAGAATGAAATTTAATCAATTATATAATTGCCATTTTGTTCGATAACCTTTTGCCATCTTCCTGGCAAATTTAGTATTCCACGCTCATAGAACTTTTGGCCTTTATCTGCAAAAAACTGAACCAAGTGCGATTTTATAGCCTCATCATTGCCGAAAGTTTTACCATTTAAGGAGTTCTGCAAAGATCGTAATAAATGGTAGTCTGATGGTGCAAGGTCAGGGTGGATGGTGGTGGATGCATCAAAAGTTCCCAGCCAAGCTCACTCAGTTGTTGGCGAGTGACCACAGATGTGTGCGGTCTAGCGTTGTCCTGGTGGAATATGACACCTTTACGATTGACCAATTCTGGTCGCTTCTCCTTGATGGCTGTATTCAATTTGTCCAATTGTTGACAGTAAACATCCGAATTAATCGTTTGGTTCCTTGGAAGCAGCTCAAAATATACCACACCCTTCCAATCCCACCAAACAGACAGCATAACCTTCTTTTGGTGGATATCAGCCTTTGAAGTGGTTTGAGCTGGTTCACCATGCTTGGACCATGATCCTTTCCGGCTAACGTTGTTGTAAACAATCCATTTTTCATCTTCAGTTATGATTCGTTTTAAAAACGGATCGAATTCATTGCGTTTAAGGTGCATATCACTAGCGTTGATTCTTCGGTTTGTTAAATGAATTTATTTCAATACATGTGGTAGCCATATTAAAATTGACGCCAAACAAACAAATGTAAACAAAATTTCGCGCACTTTTTTTCTAAAGCAAGCTAAAAGTAACAGCTGATAACTGACAGAAGAAAGAATGCAATTACAGAGTCACAAGCTGTTGAAAAAATATGTCAACGCCGACTATATTACTACTATGGGTTGCCCAAAAAGTAATTGCGGATTTTTCATATAGTCGGCGTTGACAAATTTTTTCAATGGCTTGTGACTCTGTACTTGCATTCTTTCTTCTGTCAGTTATCAGCTGTTACTTTTAGCTTGCTTTAGAAAAAAAGTGTAAAAAAAGTATATGTGATTAAAGTTCATTCTAAGCTTCATTAAAAATGCATTTACTTTCTTTTAAAAAAACCGGCAATTACTTTTTGGGCAACCCAATATATTACCGACAATTACTTTTTGGGCAACCCAATATAATGGTATAATTGATGATTTAAATGGGTCAAATACTGACTCCCTTAGTCTAGTCGCACTTAAGAAATAGCTAAGAGCTAAGTAGGTCTTTTGGTGGTATACTCATTTTTTGGTCTTCTGGGGGTATAGTCATTCCGTTGGCAATATATCAAAATATCCATTTCCAACCCTACAAAAAATTCAGTGTTTTCCAATAAAAAGTGTTATTTTGGTATTCAATGAAATATTCCATTTTTTGAGTGTCCATTTTCGCCAAATCTCGAAGGTAGGTGCATCGTCTTAAGCGAATATTGTATGCCCCCTTTTGGCAACCCAAAATTGGTACAAAACTTTAGGGTCAAATAACCGTGGGGAATGCCTTACCACAAAACCCATCCAAATGGATATGTTAACCGAATTCAGAGTAGAGTACAAATTTGATATAACAATTTAACCCAAAATTTCGGGGGGCCGCCCCACCCGCAAAAATCGCCCAAAAACATGCTTACCGATTGGGGCAGTTTAGGTATAAAATGGCAGGTAACTGGAAGTTAGAGTTCACCGTAGAGCAGAGGTTACCATGTCCGCCTATGACGCTGAAAGTCTGGGTTTGAATCCTGGCGAGAACATCAGAAAAAAATTTTTGGACGGTGGTTTTCCCCTCCTAATGCTGGGAATATTTGTGAGTTATTTTGCCATGTAACAACTTCTCTCCAAAGAGGTGTCACATGTTCGGCACGCCGTTCAGACTCGCCTACAAACAGAAGGCCCCTTATCATTGAGCTTAAACTTGAATCATTGATATGTGAGAAGTTTGCCCCTGTTCCTTTGCAATTGAAAGTATTGGGTTGCCCAAAAAGTAATTGCGGATTTTTCATATAGTCAGCGTTGACAAATTTTTTCACAGCTTGTGACTCTGCAATTGCATTCTTTCTTCTGTCAGTTATCAGCTGTTACTTTTAGCTTGCTTTAGAAAAAAGTGTAAAAAAAGTATATTTGATTAAAGTTCATTCTAAGTTTTATTAAAAATGCATTTACTTTCTTTTAAAAAATCCGCAATTATTTTTTGGACAACCCAATAGAATACAAAACTTTTCCAAATGTACAGGTATACCAAACGGGACAATATGGGATTGTAATGAAAGATATTTGTGAGTTAAAAAAGAATATAAATTATTTTAAAAATTGCATCATTTCAAAAGGGGGCCGCAATCACTTAAGCGCGTAGTGAAGCACACCGGATCAGATAGTCTCATAATAAAGATGAAGGTATGCCGTAAATGAGAAACAACATCAGCCAAATAACCGCAACCACTAGGTAACAAGACCTTAACGGATGGGCTATATCGGACGATATCTCGATATAGATCGAACTCCCGATTTGAGGTTCAAGGGTAGGAGTCACATTTATTAGCCAATTTCATGGAAATGTTCTTTCACAGCAATTTCACAGTGAGTTCTTTTTATACCCACCACCGAAGGATGGGGGTATATTCATTTTGTCATTCCGTTTGCAACACATCGAAATATCCATTTCCGACCCTATAAAGTTATATATTCTTGAAATTTAAGACGATCTAGACATGTCCGTCCGTCTGTCCGTCTGTCTGTTGAAATCACGCTACAGTCTTTAACAAGTAAAAAGGCGTTAAGTTCGGCCGGGCCGAACTTTGGATACCCACCACCTCGGGTATATATGTAAACCACCTTTCATCAAAATTCGGTAAAAATTTCATACCTTATACTCATATACCTCATACCGATCTGAACTATATACGACACGCATGTCGAAAAGCCGAACATAAGTCACTGTGTCAAATTTCAGTGAAATCGGATTATAAATGCGCCTTTTATGGGGCCAAGACTTTAAATCGAGATATCGGTCTACATGGCAGCTATATCCAAATCTGGACCGATTTGGGCCAAGTTGCATAAACATGTCGAAGAGCCAAACACTAAGCACTGTCCCAAATTTCGGCGAAATCGGACAATAAATGCCTCTTTTATGGGCCCTAAACCTTAAATCCAGAGATCGGTCTATATGGCAGCTATATTCAAATCTGGACTGATCTGGGCAAAATTGAAGAAGGACGTCGAAGAGCCTAACCAAACTCAATGTTTCAAATTTCAGCGACATCGGACAATAAATGCGTCTTTTATGGCCCCAAAACCTAAAACCTAGATATCGGTCTATATGACAGCTATATCCAAATCTGGACCGATCTGTGCGATATTGCAGAAGTATGTCAAGGGGCTTAACATAACTCATTGTTCAAAATTTCGGGGACATCGGGCAATAAATAAGCATTTTATGGGCCCAAAACCATAAATCAAGAAATCGGTCTATATGGCAGCTATATCCAAATTTGAACCGATCAGGACCAAATTGAAGAAATATGTCAAAGGGCCTAACACATCTTACTGTCCCAAATTTTAGCAAAATCGGATAATGAATGTGGCTATTATGGGCCTTACACCATAAATCGGAGGATCGATCTATATGGCAGCTATATCCAAATCTGGACCGATCTGAGCCAAATTAACGAAGGATGTCGATGGGCCTTACACAATTCACTGCCCCGAATTTCATCAAAATCGGATAATAAATGTGGCTTTTGTGGGCCTAAGACCCTAAACCGGAGGATCGGTCTATATGGCAGCTATATCCAAATCTGAACCGATCTAGACCAAATTAAAGAAACATGTCAAAGAGCCTAAGACAACTCACTGTCCCAAATTTCAGCGAAATCGGACCATAAATGTGGCTTTTATGGGACTTAGACCCTAAATCAGAGGATCGGTCTATATGGGAGCTATATCCAAATCTGGACCGATCTGAGCCAAATTGACAAAGGATGTCGAAGGGCCTAACACAACTCACTGTCCCAAATTTCAACAAAATCGGATGATAAGTGTGGCTTTTATGGGCCTAAGACCCTAAATCGGCGGATCGGTCTATATGGGGGCTATATCAAGATATAGTCCGATATAGCCCATCTTCGAACTTAACCTGCTTATGAACAAAAAAAGAATATGTGCAAAATTTCAGCTCAATATCTCTATTTTTAAAGACTTTAGCGTGATTTCAACAGACAGACGGACAGACAAACAGACGGACGGACATGGCTAGATCGTCTTAGATTTTTACGCTGATCAAGAATATATATACTTTATAGGGTCGAAAATGGATATTTCGATGTGTTGCAAACGGAATGACAAAATGAATATACCCCCATCCTTCGGTGGTGGGTATAAAAATAGAGATATTGAGCTAAAATTTTGCACAGACTCTTTTGTTGTTCATAAGCAGGTTAAGTTCGAAGATGGGCTATATCGGACTATATCTTGATATAGCCCCCATATAGACCGATCCGTCGATTTAGAGTCATAGGCCCATAATAGCCTCATTTATTATCCGATTTTGCTAAAATCGCCAGATCGGTCCATATTTGGATATAGCTGCCATATAGACCGATCCTCCGATTTAGGGTCTTAGGCCCATAAAAGCCACATTTATTATCCGATTTGGCTGAAATTTTGGACAGTGAGTTGTGTTAGGCCTTTCGACATCTTTCTTCAATTTGGCACTGATTGGTTCAGATTTGGATATAGCTGCCATATAGACCGATCTCTCGAATTAAGGTTTTGGGCCTATAAAAAGCGCTTTTATTGTCCGATGTCGCCAAGATTTGGGACAGTGAGGTGTTTTGGGCTCTTCAATGTTGGTCTTCAATTTGGCTCAGATCAAACCAAATTTGGATATAGCTGCCATATAGACCGATCTCTCGGTTGAACAATGACTTGTACTTATAAGCATTTGGTCTAAATCGTTTGATATGTCTATATAGCTGCTATGGGGCATAAGGTATGCATTTTTCACTGGATTTTGACGAAAGGTTGTTCACATATATACCCGAGGTGGTGGGTTCGGCCCGGCCTAACTTAATGTCAAGGGTTGTTAAACCCTTGACATTGTTACCATTGTCTTGGGACAATCGACTTTGGTATCGAATATGGTCTTAATTGGACAATATCTCTATATAGCCCTTCCCGATCTTCCGATTTAAGGTCTTAGGCCCATGAAAGCATTTATTACCCGATTTTTCTACAATTTGGCACACTGAATTGTGTTAGGACCCGTGCCATGGGCATTGAATATGGTCTTCATCGGATGATATATTTATAAAGACCTCATATAGACCAATCTCCCAACTTAGGCATCAAGGCCCTTAGAAGCCGCATTTATTACCCGATTTCGCTGAAATTTCTCACAGGGAGCTGTCTTAGAACCCTTGACATTGGCACGGAATATGGTCTAGATCGGACGATATCCTAGTTTAGCCCTCAAAAAGAAAAATCTCATGATTAAATATCTAAGGTCCATAGAAGCCGCATGTTTAATCCGATTTCGCTGAAATTGGGTACAATGAGTTGGCCTAGAACCCTTGACATTGGTGACTTGACATATGGTCCAGATCGGAAATTATCTCGATATAGCTCCCATAAAGACCGATCCCTATACCCATAGAAGACGCAGTCATTACCCGATTTCGCTGAAATTCGCCAAAGTGAGTTGTCTCGACTTTATGATCGAATATGGTCTAGTTAAGATGATATCTTGATATAGCTTCCATATAGACCAATCTTCCAATCTTCCGGTCCCGAACGTGAAATAAAATATTCACAGAACTCGCCTCTCAATAAGTCCATTGTTACGCGTGCTGTATGGTGGCATGTGAAACCGTTTTGTTGACACCACATGTCAGGAAAGTCAAGCTTTTGCATTTTGGGCATAACAAAGTTGAATATCATCCCACGATAGCGCTAACCATTCACAGTTACGTTACGCTTCGCATGATCTATGAAGAAGTACGGTCCAATGATGCCACCAGCCCATAAACTGCATCAAACTGTGAATTTTTCTGGATGCATTGGTAGCTCTTGCAAAATCGCACGCAATATGTATTTACGTGCGATTTTGACTTACTCTGCAACAATTTGGTTGTTTGCAAACAGATTCACCCGAAATCTCGCGAATTTTATCGAAATCGGGTCAGATTTAGATATAACTCTCGAAAATATGTGTAGCCAGATTTTCACTTTCAGAGCCTTTGTCAGCGCACTTCTCAACAGATTTTCTAAACATTCTTCATAAGGTCTTCTTCTATGACTTTTACTATGCGTACCGATTTTGGTTGTAATCGGTTCAGATTTCAATAAAGCTCCCATATATATTACCTTCCGATTTTAAATCATACTGCAATAATCTGGTAATGTTTTTAGTCGAACCTGACGAAATTTGGCACAAAGGTTTCCCTAATGACTCTTCTGATCACTGGTGAATTTAATACCAATCGATTTAGATTTAGAATAGTTCCCATATACAAATATGAATAGGAGGCCACCGTAGCGAAGAGGTTAGCATGTCTGCCTATGACGCTGAAGGCCTGGGTTGGAATTCTGGCGAGAAGATCAGAATACATTTTCAGCGGTGATTATCCTCTCCTAATGCTGGCGGTGGTTATCCCCTCCTTATGTTGGCGACATTTGTGATGTACTGTACCGTTTGGGATGAGAGCCATGTACAAACTTCTCCACAAAGAGGTGTCGCACTGCGGCACGCCGTTCGGCCTCGGCTGTCATTGAGCTTAAACTTGAAGCGGACAGCACCATTGATATGTGAGAAGTTTGTGCTGGTTCCTTAATGGAATATTCATGGGCATTATTCATGCATTTGCATACAAAAATGAATTCCAGTTTTGAGGCTTTTGCCAGTACATCTATCAACCGGTCTTCTTAAAATTCTACACCTCAATTTAATCTGTGACTCCCACAATTTGTATGGATTTTGATCGAAATTCTTCATTTCAAATGTGGTGTAGGGTTTCTAAAGATTGGCTTTGTCCGACATTAGTATGTCCGTACTTGTTTTGCAACGCATTCCAAATGATGCTTTACTATCGACCTAAGAACGTAAATAACCTTAATTAACCCATCAAGGACAACATTTCTCTAATTGCAATTTGGAGCCAAAATTAAAGCCATTATCATAAATGTTGGTGTCATAAGCACTTTATTTAGAAAATTAGCAATTAATGTTTATTATTAAAAAGCCATTAGCCATTTCAGGATTGCTGGCATAAATAATATTAGGGAAAATTCTTTTAAAACTTTAACATTGGACTTTAAAATGTGGCCTTTGAAGTTTATGAAGTTACCACTGTTGGGAGTTTATTTTTTTATAATAACGGAAAATTTCTTCGTGAAGTCGGTGGTATGTTAATTTTTACTCAGAAATATCTTTATATTGGGTTGCCCAAAAAGTAATTGCGCATTTTTCATATAGTCGGCGTTGACAAATTTTTTCACAGCTTGTGACTCTGTAATTGCATTCTTTCTTCTGTCAGTTATCAGCTGTTACTGTGCTTTAGAAAAAAAGTGTAAAAAAAGTATATTTGATTAAAGTTCATTCTAAGTTTCATTAAAAATGCATTTACTTTCTTTTAAAAAAAATCCGCAATTACTTTTTGGGCAACCCAATATATGTTTTTCTTTTAATGATACAATCATTTTTTTCTAAGCCCCAAGCCGAGTTGGTCCTAACCCAACTTCAATTTATCATACATGACAAGGATTTCTTGGAATTCGTTGATTTTCGCTTAATAGCCTTTAACGGACGCAATGTCATCAATGGCAGTGTGATTTATCGACAATCTTTGTCAAAATTAAATCTCAGGTTTTTGGTGGATTTTGAAAGGCCCGACAAGACTCGCCTACAAATGATTGACTATAGCACAGATGGCTGCAAAATTCTGAATGGCGATTACAATAAACAAAAAGTGGTGAAAATGGCCATGGAAAGTTTGTTGAAGCAGAGAAATTTCATACACAGTTGTCCAGTGTTAAAGGTGAGTAAAGCAAACAAATGAAAACGCTTTAAGTTCGGCAGTACCGAATCTTGGGAACCCACCACCATGGAATTTGCTAAAAAATTCAACAAACCTTTTAATTATAACCCAATTAAGGCCGACTATTGGAAGTCGTAACAGAACACTACATGCAAAATATTAGCTCAGTCGGACCATAATTGCGGCTTTAAGGGTCTCAAGAAGTAAAATCGGGAGATCGATTTATATGGGAGCTCAGATTAAAGGGCGATTCGAACTATAACGCCAAGTTCAAAATTTCAGCTCAATCGGACAAGTATTTCGGCTTATAAGGGCACAAGAAGTCCAATCGGGAGATAGATTTATGAGGTACCTATAAAAGGTTCTAAACCGATTCGAACCATACTTGACACTATAATTGGGAGTCGCAACAGAACTCTGCGTGCAAAACTTCAGCTCAATCAGCCCTTAATTGCATCTTCTGGAGGATCAAGAAGCCAAATCGGAAGATCGGTTTCCATGGGTACTATATCAAGTTAAAGACCGATTCGGACCATAATTGGAACGATTGTTGGGAGTCGTAACAGATAGCTAAATGCAAAATTCCAGCTCAATCGGACAATAATTGAGGTTTATACGGGCTTAAGATCGGTGTATATGGGACCCACAATAGATTATTAATCGATTCGGACCGCACTTGGTAAGATCATTGAAAGTTGTAACAGAACACTATGTACAAAATTTCAGAACAGTCAGACCATAATTGCGGCTTTAAGGGTCTCAAGAAGCCAAATCGGCAGATCGGTTTATGTGGCAGCTGTACCAGGTTTAGGACCGATTCGACAATACTTGGCACCATTATTTGGATTCGTAACAGAACCGGGAGGCCATCGTAGTGCAGAAGTTGGCATGTCTGCCTATAACGGTGAACGCCTTGGTTCGAATCCTGGCGAGAACATCAGGAACAAGTAAGGGCGTGCAAAGTTCGGCCCGGCCGAATCTTATATACCCTCCACCATTGATCGCATTTGTCGAGTTCTATGCGCGGTATCTCTTTTTAGACAATCATAGAATATTGAATAAGGACTGTTATCCTATTGGAGCTATATCAAGTTATAGTCCGATTCGGACCATAATTGAATGCTGATTGACATTGTAGAAGTCATTGTGTAATATTTCAGTTCATTCGGATAAGAATTGCGCACTCTAGAGGCTCAAGAAGAAAAATCGGGAGATAGGTTTATATGGGAGCTGTATCAAGCTATTGATCGATTCAGACCATACAAGACACGTATGTTGAAGGTCATGAGAGAAGGTCTTGTACACAATTTCAGCCAAATCGGATGAGAATTGCGCCCTCTAGACGTTCGAGAAGTCAAGATCCCAGATCGGTTTATATGGCAGCTATATCAGGATCTATATCGATTTACACCATACTTAGCACAGTTTTTGAAAGTCATAACAAAACACCTCATTCAAAATTTCAGCCAAATCGGATGAGAATTGCGACCTCTAGAGGCTCAAGAAGTCAAGATCCAAGATCGGTTTACATGGCAGCTATACCAGATTATGAACCGATTTGAATCATACTTAGCACAGTTGTTGAAAGTAATACCAAAATACTACGTGAAAAATTTTAGTTAAATCGGACGATAATTCCGCTCTCTAGATGCTCAAGAAGTCAAGATCCCAGATCGGTTTATATGGCAACTATATCAGGATCTATATCGATTTACGCCATACTTAGCACAGTTATTGAAAGTCATAACAAAACACCTCATGCAAAATTTCAGCCAAATCGGATGAGAATTGCGACCTCTAGAGGCTCAAGAAGTCAAGATCCAAGATCGGTTTATATGACAGCTATACCAGATTATGAACCGATTTGAATCATACTTAGCACAGTTGTTGAAAGTAATACCAAAATACTACGTGCAAAATTTTAGTTAAATCGGACGATAATTGCGCTCTCTAGAGGCTCAAGAAGTCAAGACCCAAGATCGGTTTATATGACAGCTATACCAGATTATGAGCCGACTTGAACCATACTCGGCACAATTGTTGGATATCATAACAAAACACGACGTGCAAAATTTCATTTAAATCGGATAAGAATTGCGCACTCTAGAGGCTCAAGAAGTCAAGACCCAAGATCGGTTTATATGGCAGCTATATCAGGTTATGAACCGATTTAAACCATACTTAGCACAATTGTTGGATATTATACTAAAACACGTCGTGCAAAATGTCATTCAAATCGGATAAGAATTGCGCACTCTAGAGGCTCAAGAAGTCAAGACCCAAGATCGGTTTATATGGCAGCTATATCAGGTTATGGACCGATTTTAACCATACTTGGCACAATTGTTGGATATCATAACAAAATACGTCGTGCAAAATTTCATTCCAATCGGATAAGATTTGCGCCTTCTAGAGGTTCAAGAAGTCAAGACCCAAGATCGGTTTATATGGCAGCTATATCAAAACATGGACCGATATGGCCCATTTACAATACCAACCGACCTACACTAATAAGAAGTATTTGTGCAAAATTTCAAGCGGCTAGCTCTACTCCTTCGGAAGTTAGCGTGCTTTCAACAGACAGATGGACGGACGGACGGAAGGACGGACGGACGGACGGAAGGACGGACGGACGGAAGGACGGACGGACGGACGGAAGGAAGGACGGACGGAAGGACGGAAGGACGGACGGACGGACGGACAGCCGGACGGACATGGCTAGATCGACATAAAATTTCGCGACGATCAAGAATATATATACTTTATGGGGTATCAGACGAATATTTCGAGTAGTTACAAACAGAATGACGAAATTAGTATACCCCCCATCCTATGGTGGAGGGTATAAAAATTTTCAGCAGTGGTTATTCCCTACTAATGCTTATGACATATATGAGGAACTATGCCATTTGAAACTAGTAAAAGAGTGCTAAGTTCGGCCGGGCGGAATCTTGGGAACCCACCTCCAGGGATTCTGCGAAAAGTGTGTACAAAATAAATTTTGTTGATGGGCATAATTTTATTCTACAAATCAAACTTCTGTCAAACCAGCTTCCATTAAAGCTTCTGGGAACCGAACAAGGATAATCGAAAGACCGGTTTATATGGGAGATACAACAGGTTAAAGACCAATTTGGACCTTACTTGACACAGTTGTTAGAGGTCATAACAGAATAGCACGTCCAAAATTTTAGCCAAATCGGACAAATATTGTGACTTCCAGGGGATCCAGACTTCAAGTCGAAAGATCCAGTTTATATAGGAGCTGTATTAGATTATAAACCGACTTCAACCGTACTTGGCTCACATATTGAACGCTGTAACAGAACACTATGTGAAAAATTTCAGGGCCAATATTGCAGCTTCCAGGTTTTCAATATGTCAAGTTAGGAGATCGGTTTATATGGGAGCTATATCAGCTTATAGATCGGTTTAGACTGTACTAGGCACGGTTGTTGGAAAATCATAACAGAATACAATGTGCAAAATTTTAGCTAAATCGGACAAAAATTGCAGCACCCTGGAGCTAAAGGTATCAAATCGGGAGATCGGTTTAGTTAGAAGTTAGTTGTTGTTGTTGTAGTAGCAGTGTGTGGTACACTGAGGCGGCAGCCCTTGCCGATGAAGGAATTCATCGGGTCAATCCGGTACATACAACCGGCTGCCATGGGATTGAAATCAACATTGTATCGTGGTGGGTATACAAATGGTATGGCAGCCATGTAAAAATTTGTCCCCAAGGAGGTATAGCACAGCGGCTGACATGTAAGAAGTCTTATTAAATGGAATGTACATAGGCAAATTTACATTTGCAGGGAGCTGAAATTGTCAATTTGAACACCTTTTTCATTGGATGTTGTGAGGCAAGTGTTGGCCATATAAAACCCATCACCAACTTAAACTTCTGGAATTTATAAAAGAATTTGATTTCAATCAGGTAGCAAACAATATTTTGGGGCCGCTAGCTCTACGAAGTTTTTTTTTTTTGGGCTCCTATACGAAGGGATTGTATTAAAATCGTCATTTCTTTCTTTTTTATACCTGGAAATGTTGATTTTTATACGCACCACCATAGGATGGGGGAATACTAATCTAGTCATCCCGTTTGTAACACCTAGAATAATTCGTCAATTCGTTGATCGTCTCGACGTTCAAAGTCGATTTAACCATGTCCGTCCGTCCGTCTGTCGAAATCACAATAGCGCTCGAACGCGTAGAGCTAGTCGCTTGACATTTTCCATAGATACTTAATATTGATGTAGATCGTTGGGAATTGCAAATGGGCCATATCGGTTCAGATTTGCATATAGCTCCCATATAAACAGATCTCCCGATTTGACTTCTTGAGCCTCTGAAAGCCACAATTTTTGTCCGATTTAGCTGAAACTCTGCAAGTGGTTTTCTGTTATGACTTCCCACAACCGTGCCAAGTATGGTTAAAATCAATCCATAACCAGATATAGCTTCCATATAAACCGATCAACCGATTTGGCTTCTTGAGCCCATCGAAGGAATGGACTGATAGACGTCATCAGATGAACTTGCAAATGGACGGACGATCAAACGAGCGGACAAACAGACGGACTTGGCTAGAATAATTTAGAATGTCAATGGCATGATGAGTGTAGTACACCCCCATCATTTGACTTCTCATATATATACCATACATCACAACTGTGGAACAGGGTATTATAAGTTTGTGCAGTTGTTTTTAACGCTAAGGAGGAGTCAAGCTGGGCCCATTGTTATGTACACTGATCGATTTCGAATTACTTCCTGATTCGATTTAGCTATGGCCGTCTGCCCTGCTTTCTGTCCATGGTTTCTTGTAATCAAGGTACAGATCGCAATTGTTGTCCGATTACCAACAAGTTCTGCATATGCCATTTCTCTGGCTCAAGGCCCAACGCTATTGATTTTGAAAAAATCGGTCCATATTTAGATGTAGCTACCATAAAATGCCATATGGGATGGCATTTTATGGCTGTAGCAGCCACAGTTTTGATCCCATCCTCACAAGATGTTGTTCGAGATGTATGATTTGACGTCTCAATTTCATTAAAATTTATCAATTTTTAGATATAGCTCCCAAATATATATCGTTCATCCGATATTCCATATTACGGCAGTAGCAGCCACAATTTTAGTCCGATCTTTACACGAGCTAGGTTGCCCAAAAAGTACTTGCGGATTTTTTAAAAGAAAGTAAATGCATTTTTAATAAAACTTAGAATGAATTTTAATCAAATATACTTTTTTTACACTTTTTTTCTAAAGCAAGCTAAAAGTAACAGCTGATAACTGACAGAGGAAAGAATGCAATTACAGAGTCACAAGCTGTGAAAAAATTTTTAAACGCCGACTATATGAAAAATCCGCAACTACTTTTTGGGCAACCCAAAATTTGATATGACGTCCGTTCATTTCATCCAGATTTAGATATAACTCTCATATATTTCTTTCATCTGATATGCACTTTTATGGCAATAGTAGCCATATTTTGTTGGGATTGTTATAAAATTGTACTGCTCCCCCATTTGCGTAATAGGCAGACTCGGTGGGATAGGGTTTTATATAGTCGGCTCCGCCCGATTTTTGACTTTCCTTACTGGTTTTCATTTGCTTTTCTTTTCTTCCAGGATAAGAGATACGAATTGAATATGCTGGATTTGCGTCTGCCTGAATTTCCTTTGCCCAATTTGAAATTTATTGTTACAGCCATCCTCTATGATGAGAGCAATCAACGTAAATTGCATGAGTTCGTCCTCAAAGGTGCTGCCAAACGTAAACCGTAATATGAAGGGCACCGATTTATTTTCACGGTGTACAAGTAATGCTATAAAATATAAATGTTCGGGCATACTGCATGAGTTTTTCTTTCAAATTCTTGCATAGACACCAAATTAATTGTACTTTCATTTTCGTTTTTGCTAAGCCCTGGCATAGAAAAATAAAGACATACAACAAGTGCAATTTGAAATTTTTCAATGTTATGCACTCAGGGTCGGGCGGTCGTTTGGTCGGTGATGCATTTTCGAAATATTTGAAATATTTAAAATTACTTTCTTGTTTGTTGCTGTTTTAATTTCCCCTCGACCATAAGACCATAGAAAACAACCTCAAGGTTTGTTTGCACTTGAGGCAAGCAGAGGCATCAACATCGGCAACGGCTTCGTGATATCCATGAAGTGACAGTGTTTAGAAAGTGAAGAAAGTGCCAAGGTGATACAAAGGGAATGCAATAAACACAAGTGTGGATGGGCATAGCCGAGGTTTTAAAACCCCACAACATATTGGGTAAACCAGTAAACCAGTTTCTAAGAAATTCACTAGTGATCAGAATAGTCATTGGCATCACTTTCGGGCGAAATTTTAAAGGGATCGGTTAACAAATAACCATATTATTGATAGAACTGTCAAAATAAGAGCTGCATCTAAGTCTAAACCGATTTCAATCAAAATTGCCATTCATAGTAAAAGTCATAAAAGAAGGCATTGTGCAACATTTCGAGAAAGTCAGTTAAGAAATATTCGGACAAAGACTCTTAAAGTGAACTTTGGTATCCTAATCTGTATCTAAATCTTCGAGAGGAGAGTCTCAGTGAGGAGTCAGGTGGCACTGACTCTTACTTAAACATTTAGTGCCAATGATATTCGAAATGAGTAGGCGAGGTATTGGCGCCTTCAAATAGCTGCCATATAAACCGATTTTGGGTCTTGACTTCTTGAGCCTCTAGAGTGCGCAATTCTTATCCGATTGGAATGAAATTTTGCACATAGTATTTTAGCAACACTTCTAACAAGTGTACCAAGTATGGTTCAATTCGGTCGATTACCTGGTATAGCTGTCATATAAACCGATCTTGGGTCTTGATTTCTTGCGCCTCTAGAGTGCGCAATTCTTATCCGATTGGAATGAAATTTTGCACGCCTTTTTTTTTATTATATCCAACAACTGTGCCAAGTGTGGTTCAAATCGGTCTTTAACCTGATATAGCTGCCATATAAACCGATTTTGGTTCTTGACTTCTTGAGCCTCTAGAGGGCGCAATTCTCAACCGATTTGACTGAAATTTAGCACATAGTTTTTTAGCATCACTTCTAACAACTGTGCTTAGTATGGTTCAATTCGGTCCATTACCTGGTATAGCTGTCATATAAACCGATCTTGGGTCTTGACTTCTTGAGACTCTAGAGTGCGCAATTCTTATCCGATTGGAATGAAATTTTGCACGACGTGTTTTATTATGATATCCAACAACTGTGCCTAGTATGGTTCAAATCGGTCCATAACCTGATATATCTGTCATATAACCGATCTGGGATCTTGATTCTTGAGCCTCTAGAGTGCGCAATTCTTATCTGATTAGAATGAAATTTTGCACCACGTGTTTTGTTATGTTATGTCCAACAACTGTGCCAAGTATGGTTTAAATCGGTCCATCACCTAATGTAACTGCCATATAAACCGATCTTGGGTTTTGACTTCTTAGGCCTCTAGAGAGCGTAATTCTTATCCGATTTGCCTGAAATTTTGTACGACGGATCCTCTCATGACCATCAACATACGTGTTTATTATGGTCTGAATCGGTCTATAGCCCGATACAGCTCCCATATAAATCGATCTCTCTATTTTACTTCTTGAGCCCCGAAAAGGCGCAATTCTTATTCGAATTGGCTGACATTTTACACAGGTCTCCAACATATAATTTAATTGTGGTCTAAACCGGATCATATCTTGTTATCGCTCTAATAGCAGAGCAAATCTTTTCTTGTATCATTTTTTGCCTAAAAAGAGATGCCGGGAAAAGAACTCGACAAATGCGATCCAAGGTGGAGAGTATATGGGATTCGGACCGGCCGAACTTAGCACGCTTTTACTTGTTAAAATTACATTTTTTCTAAATTCCCCACTTAACAAGCGGCAGCCGTCATCAGTGAAATTTAAAACTTGAAAATGTGTCTTATCAGGCTTTTCCATATTCATAAGTAGAAGAAGTAGGAAGATTAATCCTGGAGAGATAACGAGTAAATATAAGGGAACCATTTATGACTTTGGTTCCATTAAAGAATATCAAACGAAAATCAATATATTGGGTTGCCCAAAAAGTAATTGCGGATTTTTCATATAGTCGGCGTTGACAAATTTTTGCACAGCTTGTGACTCTGTAATTGCATTCTTTCTTCTGTCAGTTATCAGCTGTTACTTTTAGCTTGCTTTAGAAAAAAAAGTGTACAAAAAGTATATTTGATTAAAGTTCATTCTAAGTTTTATTAAAAATGCATTTACTTTCTTTTAAAAAATCCGCAATTACTTTTTGGGCAACCCAATATATCACCTAGTTCATGTCATAGGTGATATCATCCAAGCCGGTCAGAAGTAATTCGGGGTAGGGCTACAATAGTAAGAGAAAACAAAATAAATTTAAAACTTCTATTACAAAAAATTAGCCACAGACCATAAATCCTGCTGCATAAACCCCAAGAATCAACGAGCTTAGTATTAAGCAGGTAAGTGTCAAAAATTATGCTGACATATTTACACCAATTGGAAACAACAAATATTATTAGGATTTGAATGTTTCATCATTAGACACTAATTTTATCAGCAAGTTATTTTTGAAAATCCGAAAAAGTAATTTCTATGTGGAAAATAAAACCTAAATGCTTTTTAATTAAGATGAGTAAAAAATTTAAAAAAAAAATATACACTTTTAATATTCAGGTCATGGAAAAATTCAAAAATTGCTAATATCCGGCTTTTAAACATATGTCTGAAAGCAATTCGTTGAATTAATGTGAACCATCCAAAGACACAAAAAGTAAAAGCGTGCTAAGTTCGGACGGGCCGAATCTTGGAAACCCACCACCATGGATTCTGCTAAAAATTTATACAAACTAAAATTTAGTTGAAGAGCATAATTTTATTCTACATACCAAACTTCTCTCAAAGAAGCAAAAATTATAGCTTCCCGGAACCAAACAAGGGCAATCGGGACACCGGTTTATATGAAGACTATATGAGGACCGTATTTGGCACAGTTGTTGGAAGTCGTAACAGGACACAGGACAGGACAAAATTTCAGCCAAATAAGACATAAATTGCGGCTTGTAATGGCTCAAGAAGTCAAATCGGGAGATCGGTTTATGTGGGAGTTATATCAGACTATAGACCGCTTTGAACAGTACTTAACACAGTTGTTGAGTCATAACAAAACACTACGTGCAAAATTTCAGCTAAATGAGACAAAAATTGCGGCTTACAGGGGCTCAAGGAGGCAAATCGGGAGATCGGTTTAAATGGCAGCTATATAAGGTTATAGACCGCTTTGGACCGTACTTAACACAGTTGTTGAAAGTCATAACAAAACACTATGTGTCTCTAAAAATTAAAATATTGCGTTTAATTTTGCACTTCTATACGCAAGTTAGGTTTTTGAATGGACCAAATCGGACTATATTAGGAGACCGATCTGGCGATTAAGGGTCTAAAGCCCGTCAAAGCCACATTTTTTATTCGATTTTGCTGAAATTTAAAAACGGAAATAGTACTAGTTGCCCCGACATTCAACCCAAATATGGCTCATATCGGACCATATTTACATATAGCTACCATATATGCCGGTTTAGGGTCTTAAGCCCGTAACAAGCGCATTTGTTATCCGATTTCGATAATAACAGGCGCTTTTGTTATTCGATTTCGCTGAAATTTTAAATAGTTAGTTGATTAAAGCTTCCCAATATGCCACTGAAACATGGTTCAGATCAGTCTTTTTGCAGCTATAGCTGCCATATAGGTTGCCCAAAAAGTAATTGCGGATTTTTTAAAAGCAAGTAAATGCTTTTTTAATAAAACTTAGAATGAACTTTAATCAAATATACTTTTTTTACACTTTTTTTTTAAAGCAAGCTAAATGCAATTACAGAGTCACAAGCTGTGAAAAAATTTGTCAACGCCGACTATATGAAAAATCCGCAATTACTTTTTGGGCAACCCAATAGATCGATCTACCGATTTAGGTTCTGAAAACCATAAACGCTGCATTTATCACCCGATTTTGCTGAAATTTTATATATTGAGTTGATTTTACCTTTCAACTTCTGACTAAAATATTGTTCAGGATTTGACATTTGAATTGGAAAAATGTTCTAAGCCTCCCGACATCCGACCCAAATATGGTTCAAATCGGACTCTATTTAGATATAGCTGCCATATAGACCATTTTGGGTCTGAAACCCATAAAGGCTACATTTATCACCCGATTTTGCTGATATTTGAAAATGTGAATTATTAAGCCTCTGCACATTCATCTATAATGTGGTTCAGATCGGACTATATTCAGATAAAGCTGCCAAAAACTTTATTTGTTACCTGATTTCGTTGAAATTTTATATAGTGAGTTGTTTTAAGCCTTCCGTCATCCGACCCAAATATGGTTGAGATCGGACTATATTAAGATATAGCCGCCATATAGACCGATCTTCCAATTTAGGGTCTTAATCCCATAAAAAGCCGATTAATTGCCCGATTTCGCTGAAACCGTTACTTGTATAAGAGTTCTCGGGACCTGAATCCAGACCAGCTCCTATAACTATGGACTTGGTAGTGTAGTTGTAATAAAATAGGATTATTAATATTTCCATGGTTGGTACCTAAAGCTCGGCACTGCCGAATTTAACATGTTTTTGGTTGTTATTACTTGTTGCTGTCTTGTTCGTTGGTTTCATTTGTCTATCGTTTTTGCTGTCTTGGAACACGATGTGGGGTTTTTCTCCTTCTTCTATTTCTATGCGAACACAATGGACCAAAGTTCCCTGAGTGCAGTGGCTATTAACCTAGATCGCATGATCTAACCTATAGGATTTTGGGCCTACATAGATTGTGATTGTATCATTAACCTGAAGTTCGTAAAGTGTTATTCTCAACAGGTAAGCAAAATTAAAATGTTAACAAGTAAAAAGGCGTTAAGTTCGGCCGGGCCGAACTTTGGATACCCACCACCTCGGGAATATATGTAAACCATCTTTCATCAAAATTCGGTTAAAATTTCATACCTTATACTCATATACCTCATACCGATCTGAACTATATACGACACGGATGTCGAAAAGCCGAACATAAGTCACTGTGTCAAATTTCATTGAAATCGGATTATAAATGCGCCTTTTGTGGGGCCAAGACTTTAAATCGAGATATCGTCCTACATGGCAGCTATATCCAAATCTGGACCGATTTGGGCCAAGTTGCATAAACATGTCGAAGAGCCTAACACTAAGCACTGTCACAAATTTCGGCGAAATCGGACAATAAATGCCTCTTTTATGGGCCCTAAACCCTTAATCCAGAGATCGATCTATATGGCAGCTATATTCAAATCTGGACTGATCTGGGCAAAATTGAAGAAGGACGTCGAAGAGCCTAACCAAACTCAATGTCTCAAATTTCAGCGACTTCGGACAATAAAAGCGTATTTTATGGCCCCAAAACCTAAAACCTAGATATCGGTCTATATGGCAGCTATATCCAAATCTGGACCGATCTGTGCGATATTGCAGAAGTATGTCAAGGGTCTTAACTTAACTCACTGTTCCAAATTTCGGGGACATCGGGCAATGAATAAGCATTATATGGGCCCAAAACCATAAATCAAGAAATCGGTCTATATGGCAGCTATATCCAAATTTGAACCAATCTGGACCAAATTGAAGAAATATGTCAAAGGGCCTAAGACATCTCACTGTCCCAAATTTCGGCGAAATCGGATAATAAATGTGGCTTTTATGGGCCTTACACCATAAATTTGAGGATCGATCTATATGGCAGCTATATCCAAATCTGGACCGATCTGAGCCAAATTAACGAAGGATGTCGATGGGCCTTACACAATTCACTGCCCCGAATTTCTTCAAAATCGGATTATAAATGTGGCTTTTGTAGGCCTAAGACCCTAAACCGGAGGATCGGTCTATATGGCAGCTATATCCAAATCTGAACCGATCTAGACCAAATTAAAGAAACATGTCAAAGAGCCTAAGACAACTCACTGTCCCAAATTTCAGCGAAATCGGACCATAAATGTGGCTTTTATGGGCCTTAGACCCTAAATCGGAGGATCGGTCTATATGGCAGCTATATCCAAATCTGGACCGATCTGAGCCAAATTGACAAAGGATGTCGAAGGGCCTAACACAACTCACTGTCCCAAATTTCAACAAAATCGGATAATAAATGTGGCTTTTATGGGCCTAAGACACTAAATCGGCGGATCAGTCTATATGGGGGCTATATCAAGATATAGTCCGATATAACCCATCTTCAAACTTAACCTGCTTCTGGAAAAAAAAGAATCTGTGCAAAATTTCAGCTCAATATCTCTATTTTTAAAGACTGTAGCGTGATTTCAACAGACAAACGGACAGACGGACGGACATGGCTAGATCGTCTTAGATTTTTACGACGATCAAGAAAATATATACTTTATAGGGTCGGAAATGGATATTTCGATGTATTGCAAACGGAATGACAAAATGAATATACCCCCATCCTTCGGTGGTGGGTATAAAAAGTAGTCGTTAGACTTGGTGGTGTAGGATTTTTTACAGTCGGCTAGGCTCTGCTCATTTTTGCTTTTCCTTAACTTGTTTGTTATGACTTCTAACAGAGATATCCTTTCATATCTTTATAAACCTTTTTATAAAGAGATATCCTTATTTGAAAGAGTCATTCAAAGAATTGTTGAAGGTATTTTAGTTGTACTTGCTTCTACTTTCATAATTTCTGTTTTTGGAATTTAGTGAAACCAATTTTTCTACAATAATACAAATAGTAGTGTCATAATGAAAACAGGACAAGATTGTTTTAGTTTTCAAACAACTGAAGCTTTCATTACAGACTCATTAAAAAGTACTTAGCCTCTTCTGGACTCAAACAACTTAATTATAGTGGTAAATTATATCATTAAACACCCAACCAAGGGTAAATATTTTGGCTCAACCACAATACAAGGAATGGCGCTCATTTTCGTATATCAGTGAGGCTACTTAATCGCGCTGAAAATGTTGTCAAAAGACCTGGTGATTGCCATTATTTTTTTTGTTCTATTCTCCATTCTATTCTCTGCAAGGAGTGCTGTAAGTCAAAAATTGTTTTTCCTCAAGCTTAAAATTTGTATTAATTTACGTTACAGCCCACCTCTGAAGTTATTTTTACTCAACTTGAAGCAGTAACGCATGACAAAGAATTTGTCAAAGTCTTCGATTTCCAGCTGGTACCCCAAAATGGTCGCAATCTACTGAATGGTAGTTTTATGTATGGTCGTAATCTGAAAAAGTTGAATCTTAGATTTATTTTGGATTTTGAGAAACCGGACAAGACGCGCTTTCAAATGTTGGATTTGAAGGCCGATTTTTGCAAGCTCTTGAAAACTGATGCCAACAAGCCTGGCATAGTCAAAGTGATAATGCAACAGTTGGGCAATCAATCATTATTTATTGATAAATGTCCCTTGGAAGCCGTAAGTTTAGCAGAGATGTCTTAAGAAAAGCTTTGTGTAATCTATTTAATTTGTTTTTCAGAACAAAAGCTATGATTTACTTATGCTTGATATGCATGCGCCCCAGTTTCCTTTGCCCAACATAAAGTTCTTGGCCACCATCTTTTTCTTTAGCGAAGATGGTATTCATAAAATAACTGAATTTCGTGTAAGGGGTGCCCTGAAGAATAAACCTTAAAAATTGGGAACAAAAGATGTTGGCTATTAAAGAAAAAATAAAGAAAAAAAAAACAATATTTAATAGTTTATTTATAAAATAAACACCGAACAGACTAAGGAATCTAACAACTAATTAAAACTGTTTTTTATTTAATACAGCATAGGCATTGAAGCAGAATTGAAAATTCTTATTGCCTTTGGCTCTTATGATTCCTTCTGACCTATCTTTGGACAAAATTTTAACTGTCATAAAGCCCCTTTTTTCAATTACTAGCCTCTATACTCGAAGACCTTAGGCCCATTGTGTTTGCCCCAGAATAAGTATGAAGTGAAAAAGGTATTTATTTTGGCTAGGCCGAACTTAAGATACCCTACACAATGTATATTAGGGCGTATTGATTTGTATGAATAAAAACAAGTAAGAGCGTGCTAAGTTCGGCCGGGCCGAATCTTTAACACCCTCCACCATTGATCGCATTTGTCGAGTTCTATGCGCGCTATCTCTTTTTAGACAAACATAGAATATTGAATAAGAACTGTTATGCTATTGGAGCTATATCAAGTTATAGTCCGATTCGGACCATAAATGAATGCTGATTGACATTGTAGAAGTCATTGTCTAATATTTCAGTTCCTTCGGATAACAATTGCGCCTTGTAGAGGCTCAAGAAGCAAAATCGGGAGATAGGTTTATATGGGAGCTGTATCAAGCTATTGATCGATTCAGACCGTACTAGACACGTATGTTGAAGGTCACGAGAGAAGCCCTTGAACAAAATTTCAGCCAAATCGGATGAGAATTGGGCCCTCTAGAGGTTCAAGAAGTCTAGATCCCAGATCGGTTTATATGCCAGCTATATCAGATTCTATATCGATTTACGCCATACTTAGCACAGTTATTGGAAGTCATAACAAAACACTTCATGCAAAATTTCAGCCAAATCGGATGAGAATTGCGCGCTCAATTGGCTCAAGAAATCAAGATCAAAGATCGGTTTATATGACAGCTATACCAGATTATGAACCGATTTGAATCATACTTAGCACAGTTGTTGAAAGTAATAGCAAAACACTACGTGCAAAATTTCAGTTAAATCGGACGAGAATTGCGCCCTCTAGAGGCTCAAGAAGTCAAGACCCCAGATCGGTAATATGGCAGCTTTATCATGTTATGGACCTATTTGAACCATACTTGGCACAGATGTTGTATATCATAACGAAACACGTCGTGAAAAATTTCATTCAAATCGGATAAGAATTGCGCCCTCTAGAAGCTCAAGAAGTCAAGACCCCAGATCGGTTATATGGCAGCTATATCAAAATATGGACCGATTTAAACCATACTTAGCGTAGTTGTTGGAAGTGATACCAAAACACTACGTGCAAAATTTTAATAAAATCGGATAAGAATTGCGCCCTCTAGAAGCTCAAGAAGTCAAGACCCAAGATCGGTTATATGGCAGCTATATCAAAATATGGACCGATTTAAACCATACTTAGCGCAGTTGTTGTATATCATAACAAAACATATCGTACAAAATTTCATTCCAATCGGATAAGAATTGCGCACTCTAGAGGCTCAAGAAGTCAAGACCAAAGATCGGTTTATATGGCAGCTATATCAGGTTATGGACCGATCGGTTATATAGCAGCTATATCAAAATATGGACCGATTTAAACCATACTTAGCGTAGTTGTTGGAAGCGATACCAAAACACTACGTGCAAAATTTTAATAAAATCGGATAAGAATTGCGCCCTCTAGAAGCTCAAGAAGTCAAGACCCAAGATCGGTTTATATGACAGCTATACCAGATTATGCACCGATTTGAATCATGCTTAGCACAGTTGTTGAAAGTAATAGCAAAACACTACGTGCAAAATTTCAGTTAAATCGGACGAGAATTGCGCACTCTAGAGGCTCAAGAAGTCAAGACCCAAGATCGGTTTATATGACAGCTATATCAGGTTATGAACCGATTTGAACCATACTTAGCACAGTTGTTGAAAGTAATAGCAAAACACTACGTGCAAAATTTTAATAAAATCGGATAAGAATTGCGCACTCTAGAGGCTCAAGAAGTCAAGACTCAAGATCGGTTTATATGACAGCTATATCAGGTTATGAACCGATTTGAACCACAGTTGTTGTATATCATAACAAAACATATCGTACAAAATTTCATTCCAATCGGATAAGAATTGCGCACTCTAGAGGCTCAAGAAATCAAGACCTAAGATCGGTTTATATGGCAGCTATATCAGGTTATGGACCGATCGGTTATATGGCAGCTATATCAAAATATGGACCGATTTAAACCATACTTAGCGTAGTTGTTGGAAGTGATACCAAAACACGTCGTGCAAAATTTTAATAAAATCGGATAAGAATTGCGCCCTCTAGAAGCTCAAGAAGTCAAGATCCAAGATCGGTTTATATGACAGCTATATCAGGTTATGAACCGATTTGAACCATACTTGGCACAGTTGTTGTATATCATAACAAAACATGTCGTGCCAAAATTTCATTCCAATCGGATAAGAATTGCGCACTCTAGAGGCTCAAGAAGTCAAGACCCCAGATCGGTTTATATGGCAGCTATATCAGGTTATGGACCGATTTGAACCATACTTGGCACAGTTGTTGGATATCATAACAAAACACCTGGTGCAAAATTTCATTCTAATCGGATAAGAATTGCGCACTCTATACCCACCTATGGTGGTGGGTATAAAAATTAGATCGAATAGCACAAACGTAATCAACATAAAATTCTACGAAAAATCACCGAAGAAACCATGAATCTGAACCATATACGACACGGATGTCGAAAAGCCTAACATAAGTCACTGTGTCAAACTTCAGTGAAATCGGATTATAAATGCACCTTTTATGACCCCAAAACCTTAAATCAAGAGATCGGTCTATATGGCAGCAATATCCAAATCTGAGCCAAATTGAAGAAGAATGTCGAAGGGCCTAACAAAACGGATTGTACCAAATTTCGGCGACATCGGAGAATAAATGCGCCTTTTATGGGCCCAAAACCTTAAAATTTCAGCTTAGTATCTCAATTTTTAGAGGCTGTAGGGTGATCACAACAAACGGACTCACATACACACAAGGAAATCGCCTAAGAATTTTAACACATCTAGTAAACCAATTCAGGTGGCTAAAGAATGACAAGGGGACTAAGTATTGGGTTGCCCAAAAAGTAATTGCGGATTTTTTAAAAGAAAGTAAATGCATTTTTAATAAAACTTAGAATGAACTTTAATCAAATATACTTTTTTTACACATTTTTTCTAAAGCAAGCTAAAAGTAACAGCTGATAACTGACAGAAGAAAGAATGCAATTACAGAGTAACAAGCTGTGAAAAAATTTTTCAACGCCGACTGTATGAAAAATCCGCAATTACTTTTTGGGCAACCAAATACCTAGAGGGTGATTAGGCATATAAAGAGATTAATTAATCGTTAATTACCCTATATCTTCCCTCGCAATTGCCGGGCAAACTTTTCAAAATTAACCATGAATATTCCATTAAGTAATAGGAGCAAATATCGCACAATTCATGCAATTGCGGGCAGTGACACAAAAGGTGCTCGACAGTCTCCAACTCCTCCTCGTTCTTGCATATCCTGCATAATTCTGCCTCTCTCTCTCTCTCTCTCTCTCTCTCTGGGTTCAATGTGATGTCAAGGAGCCGAAGTTGAAATGAAAAATCAAAACTTCTGTCACCAGTCCTCAACCAAGCTTCCACATCGACAGGGTAAGTGATGTCCTCTTCCGCGAAATATTTGCCCACAGCGACTTTGCCAACCTGCAATCCACAGTAATACTCAACACTTCATTAACATGTTCATAGTTGAAGGAATCAACCTTACGAAAAAGTTTGAACAGGGGAAGGCTCACAGTGTCCTTGGAACGATCTATACTAATAAGCGATCCATTGTTGTTCAGCTCGTCAGCCGCTTTGTTCCCTGCCACCGTTTTTTGGAATGAATCCAGCAGAGCCTTACATGGCCCCATGATTTGAAAATCTCTTTGCATTCTCTAAAACGTCTTGATCACACGTGGCCCAATGCCAGAGCCTTCGGCGCCGACTGACCATCGTCATATATAATTATCGTCTAATTGGCGCCCGTTCCCGCATTGATAGCGTTCAATGCGGGAACGGGAACTTCCACCTGAAAGAAACTGCATCCGCAAAAATTCTATATAATTCTCTGATTTCAAGGAATTCTATAAAATCTTCTGTCCAGTTGCCTCACCCAATTAAGTTCGATACATACAGAAGGTCTCAGGAAGAGCAAGGTACTTCCCTCGCTGAAAAATCCTCGAAGACCAACCCGCCGACAAAAAGAACTTCCATGTTATATGTATCGCGTCGCTTTAAGTATGAAGCTAGGTGACAATCGGCCGAACAACCGCCTTAAAAAAATCTGGGTACGTTCCCTAACCTCAAGCCCCAACCACGTTACACACCTCCACGATACAAAATAGTTCGCACTGGGCAGAGCTTATTGGTTCCGCAGCACTTATCCGACCACCACTTACCCAGGTCCCAGTAGAGCCTGACCGCATTTCATATGCTTCGAAGAAGCTCCTTGCATTTTCTATTCAGACTCGACTTCAGATGGCCTCACTCCTGAACCTTCAGCGCCATTTGACTGTCCATTAATATCGTCATAGTCAAAACGAGCCGAAGCTACAGCATGGAAATGGTATACAATGCCTTTAGCACCGTCAAGATATGAGTAACAGATTGCAAGGAATTCAATAAAACCTTCAGCTCCCGCCCAGAAATCGCGTATCAGGAAAACGTCATTCAACTCGCGTCGCATCGCATATAAAAAGCCTCCACGGAGCATCTCCATCCTCCAGGACATAATAATGGCCAATGTTTGAGGAGCACCATACCTGACCCGGACACCTACATGCAGGTGCATAGGCCTAAGATCGACAATGATATTCAGCGCATCCCTCGGAGAACTCCTTCTTGCATTGCCGCAGTAGCCTTTACCTTCTCGATCAAAATACTGAGGACACGTTGACCCGAGCACTATACCTCACTAGGTATTCATAGGTGGCCAAAAAACCGCCATAAACAGTAGGTCACACTGGAACCTACTGGGTCTAAGCCCCCCTAACTCCTTCCTATCAAGTTGGAAAAGGAGTAGAGCGCTTTCACACCAGGGCTACAGAATCCGATGCTTTGATTATTAGCCGTAGTCGGTGACCAGTTCGGAGTCTGGGCAAGCTTTCTCAACTCCAAACCGGTCTCCTAGAACTGCATAATACTCGGATTTCGGCTCCAAAACCTAGACTCCGGTCGACTTCAGAACTAAATTTTATCATTTTGATCCTTCCTCGTTATTTTTTCAGCATAGTTTTTGGTCAGTCTCCAGAAAAAGTACCAGATCAACCCCATCGCGGACAGGGTATCTGGAGAACTCCCATTTTTCCACTAGTGATTAGAAGTAACAGCTCAGTATTTCTGGGTTTTGTGCAAAGCCCCTTTTTTTCAGCATAGTTTCTGGTCAAGAGTCCCGCCCAAATACTTGGTCTCCAGAGAAAGTGTCAGCTCAACCCCATCAAAGACAAGCTATCTGGAGAACTCCCATTTTTCTACTCCCGATGAGAAGTAACAGCCCAGTATTTCTGAAGTGTATGCAAAGGCCGTAGGCCCATTCAGATAGCTTCATCAGCGCTTCCTGAAAGAGGTCCGTAATAGTGTAGAGAAAGCTTTCATTACCATGATCACGAGATCATTGGCATAGGCAACAACCTTCACAATCACCTTCCTGAAGGACTTCCGAATCCTATTGTTAACTAGAAGCCACAAAACAGGGGGTAGAACACCTCCTTGCGAAGTACCTCTGGTTTCTGTACCGTATCAACCCAATTCACTAAAATTGGGAGGACCCTCGTATTGCGCAGAGCCAAGCATGAATTTCCCCTTCACGTTATGAAAAACTTCTTCTAAGTTTAAGAAGGCCGAAAAAGTCACCCACATCCAAATTCCATTTAATGTAGTAAACCACAGGAGGTAGACCGTAGCGTAGAGGTTAGCATGTCGGCCTATGGTGCTGAATGCCTGGGTTCGAATGAAATGCCATTGGAGCTATATCAAGTTATAGTCCGATTCGGATCATAAATAAATTGAAAGTTTAAGACCATAGTATTCTTCATAAGAAGAGGCTTAAGAAGCCAAGATCCCAGATCAGCTATATCAGGTTATGTACCAATTTAGACCATACTAAACACAGTTGCTGGAAGTCATAACAAAACATCTCATGCAAAATTTCAGCCAATTCGGAAGAGAATTGAGCCCCTCTAGTGACTCAAGAAGTCAACATCCAAGATCGGCTTATATGTCGGCTATATCAGATTATGAACCATACCATACATTTAGCAAAATCGGATGAGAATTACGCACCTCTAGAGGTATTTGTGCAAAACTTCAAGCGACTAGGTTTACTACTTCGAAAGTTAGCGTGCTTTCGACAAATCTGGACCGATCTGAGCCAAACTGACGGAGGATTTTGAAGGGCCTAACACAACTCACTGTCCCAAATTTCAGCGAAATCGGATAATAAATGTGGCTTTTATGGGCCTTAGTCCCTAAATCGGAGGATCGGTCTATATGGCAGCTATATCCAAATCTGGACCGATCTGAGCCAAACTGACGGAGGATTTTGAAGGGCCTAACACAACTCATTGTCCCAAATTTCAGCAAAATTGGATAATAAATGTGGCTTTTATAAGCCTAAGACCCTAAATCGGAAGATCGGTCTATATGGCAGCTATATCCAAATCTGGACCGATCTGAGCCAAATTGACGAAGGATGTCGAAGGGCCTAACACAACTCATTGTCCCAAATTTCAGCAAAATTGGATAATAAATGTGGTTTTTATAAGCTTAAGACCCTAAATCGGAAGATCGGTCTATATGGCAGCTATATCCAAATATGGACCAATCTGCGCCAAATTGACGAAGGATGTCGAAGGGCCTAACACAACTCACTGTCCCAAATTTCACCAAAATCGGATAATAAATGTGGCTTTTATGGGCCTAAGACCCTAAATCGGCGGATCGGTCTATATGGGGGCTATATCCAAATCTGAACCGATCTGTGCAAAACTGACGAAGGATGTCAAAGGGCCTAACACAACTCACTGTCCAAAATTTCAGCAAAATCGGATAATAAATGTGGCATTTATTGGCCTAAGACCCTAAATCGGCGGATCGGTCTATATGGGGGCTATATCAAGATATAGTCCGATACAGCCCATCTTCGAACTTAACCTGCTAATGGACAAAAAGAGAATCTGTGCAAAATTTCAGCTCAATATCTCTATTTTTGAAGACTGCAGCGTGATTTCAACAGACAGACGGACGGAAATGTCTAGCTCTTCTTAGATTTTTATACCCTCCACCATAAGATGGGGGGTATACTAATTTCGTCATTCTGTTTGTAACTACTCGAAATATTCGTCTGAGACCCTATAAAGTATATATATTCTTGATCGTCGTGAAATTTTATGTCAATCTAGCCATGTCCGTCCGTCCGTCCGTCCGTCTGTCTGTCGAAAGCAGGCTAACTTCCGAAGGAGTAAAGCTAGCCGCTTCAAATTTTGCACAAATACTTCTTATTAGTGTAGGTCGGTTGGTATTGTAAATGGGCCATATCGGTCCATGTTTTGATATAGCTGCCATATAAACCGATCTTGGGTCTTGACTTCCTGAGCCTCTAGAGTGCGCAATTCTTATCCGATCGGAATGAAATTTTGCACTACGTGTTTTGTTATGATATCCAATAACTGTGCCAAGTGTGGTTTAAATCGGTCTATAACATGATATAGCTGTCATATAAACCGATCTTGGGTCTTGACTTCTTGAGCCTCTAGAGGGCGCAATTCTCATCCGACTAGACTGAAATTTTGCATATAGTGTTTTAGTATCACTTCTAACAACTGTGCTAAGTATGGTTCAATTCGGGCCATTACCTGGTATAGCTGTCATATAAACCGATCTTGGGTCTTGACTTCTTGAGGCTCTAGAGTGCGCAATTCTTATCCGATTAGAATGAAATTTTGCACCACGTGTTTTGTTATGATATCCAACAACTGTGCCAAGTATGGTTCAAATCGGTTCATAACCTGATGTAACTGCCATATAAACCTATCTTGGGTCTTGACTTCTTGGGCCTCTAGAGAGCGAAATTCTGATGATTTGCCTGAAATTTTGTACGACGGTTCCTCTCATGACCATCAACATACGTGTTTATTATGGTCTGAATCGGTCTATAGCCCGATACAGCTCCCATATAAATCGATCTCTCTATTTTACTTTTTGAGCCCCCAAAGGGCGCAATTCTTATTCGAATTGGCTGACATTTTACACAGGTCTCCAACATATAATTTAATTGTGGTCTAAACCGGATCATATCTTGATATCGCTCTAATAGCAGGTTTTTTCTTTCTTTCTTTTCTTATATCATTTTTTGCCTAAGAAGAGATGCCGGGAAAAGAACTGACAAATGCGCTCCATGGTGGAGGGTATATAAGATTCGGCCCGGCCGAACTTAGCACGCTTTTACTTGTTACGTTATAGGATCGGAAATGGATATTTCGATGTGTTGCAAACGGAATGACAAAACGAATATACCCCCATCCTTCGGTGGTGGGTATAAAAATCGGTTCAGATTTAGCTTCCATTTTTATGTTCGTCCGAATTTCATCAATAATGCAATAAAATGGTCATTTGTTAATCAATCATCCTGAAATTTAGCAGAAAGAAATTTCTCTTAACTCTCGACATTACTGGTGACTTTCATGGGGATCGGTTCAGATTTAGACATAGTCACAGCAAGCCCATCTTGCAAAAACTTTTTACAACGCTTTCTTCGACAACTACCAGTTGAGAAGTTTGCTCGAAATCGGTCCAGATTAAGATATAGCTCCCATATATATGTTTGTCCGATTTTGAGAAATAAAGTGCACATTTGTTAACCGATTTTCTCGAAATATAGCAGGAAGAATTTTCTTTTGACATTCGACATTACTGATGAATTTTAGGGAAATCAGTTCAGATATATCTAAATCTGCTGCCCGATTTTAACTTCAAGAGTCACAGCAAGCGCATATTTATTGGCCAATGTTGCCAAAATTTGGCAAAACGCTTTCCTCGACAACTACCAGCTGAGAAGTTTGCTCGAAATCGGTTCAGATTAAGATATAGCTCCCATATATGTGTTTGTCCGATTTTGAGAAATATTGCAATAAAGTGCTCATTTGTTAACCGATTCTCTCGAAATATAGCAGGAAGATTTTTCTTTTGACTTTCGACATTACTGATGAATTTCAGGGAAATCGGTTCAGATTTAGATATAGATGCCATATAAATAAATCGCCCGATTTTAACTTCAAGAGTCACAGCAAGCGCATATTTATTGGCCAATGTTGCCAAAATTTGGCAAAACGCTTCCCTCGACGACTACCATAATACCTGAAAAGTTTGCTCGAAATCGATTCAGATATAGCTCCCATATATATGATCGTCCGATTATGAGAAATATTGCAATAAAGTGCCCATTTGTTAACCGAATCTGTCGTTATTTGGCAGGAGGGATTTTCTTATGACGTTCGACATTACGGGTGAATTTCATAGAAATCGGTTCAGATTTTGATATAGCTGTCATACATGTATATTGCCCGATTTTCACTCCAAGAGCATTTATTGCCCAATCTTGCCAACATTTTGCACAACGCTTTCCTCGACGACCAACACAACATCTGAGAAGTTCGCTCGAAATCGGTTCAGATTTAGATATAGCTCCCATTTGTATGCTCGTCAGATTTTGGGTAATATGCAATAATGTTGTCACATGTCAACCGTAGTTATTACAGTATGAACATATTTGCTCGAAATTTGTTACGGATTGTCTAATGGCTCATTTGAAAACAGCCGCCGAGGTCCATCAAAATTGGATTTAGCTCCCTTACAGGGTAGGTGTTGGGTATTATACAGTCGGTACCCCCCGACTTTTGCCATTCGTTACTGGTTTTGTTATGTTTTATGAACATTTCGGAAAAGTGATCCAATTTTGTGAAACAGACTCATGAGGCCCTCTTGGACGATTGTACCACACCTTTGTATTTATTTAGGGATTCCCTGTACAGGACCCAGTTGCCACTGATTTGTAGGGGATCTAACGAACTCACCGCCCATACTATCTTCCCCTCCGTTACCATGCTCCCATTGGTGGACATTGGGACTGTCAGAGGGACAGACATCGATACCATATGGATACATCGACCCACCGGTTATTTTCGTACAGGTTCCTTAGAAAACACCTTTCGGATCCTGGAGGCTTCATTCGCTCCCTCAATTGTATCGCAAAAACAGACCCATGAGGCACTCTTGGACTATTTCACCACCCTTGTATTTGTTTAGGCATTCCAGTTGCTAATTTTCAATTTCCGATTATGATTGTTGCTGTGAGACACTGTGCTGACGTCGAAATTGATTGTGTTTGGGAATCTTGTGGTATTTCAACAATGTGAAAGTTTTCAATTTAGAATTTTCTTCTGCTCAGCTGGTTTGGGGTAAAAATGTGCATAGAAATCTGGTTGATTGCTATTCTCTGTTTATTTTCCAAAAAAAAAAAGAACTTGCTACGAATGTGTTGTTTATGATAAAATTTATTAGTGTCGATTTTTGTTTTATTTTTGCAAAGAACAAAAAATTTTCAAAAATAACAAAAAAACAGCAGAAGTAAACAAGAAGTGAGAATACACCAAAAATGATTTTAGGTGAAAACGTATTTATAGAAAGATATTGAAATTTTTGGTACAACACACATTTTGTTGTTTTTGTTGTATTTTTATTCAATTGAAATTGCATTTTTCCAACTTCCGTCTATTTTTGGCATTTCAGTGGCACTCAAGGTTTGTTGGGTGCTGGTGTTGATGATTATAATGATGGTATTGATTTTGCATGGCATTGCTTGTATGGCTCCTTGTCTATCACAACGACTATGAAGTTGTTGTTGTTTTTATTTTCCTTTTCCATAGAATTTCGTTATGTTTGGCATGCGTTTGGCCGTTTATATCGAGCATTTTTATTTGCTAAACACAACTGTATCATATCGACGTTTATAAAGTGATTTATATAATAACCAAAATAATAGACTTCTAAGAAGCAAATAGAAATAAATTGGGAAATTGTGGAAAGCAGCTAAAAAAATTCGTTATAAACTAAAATGGATTTTAATATACGAGTATGTAGATTTAATATGAATTTTTTAAGAATATTTTTTTGGGCTATAGCAAATTCAGGTGCTTGCTATAGACTTTTTCATGGAAATAAGAGTCATTTCAGTCAGCCTCAGTTTTTTCGCACAAAACATGGATATGGAAAAACAAGTAAAAGAGTGCTAAGTTCGGTCGGGCCGAATCTTATATACCCTCCACCATGGATCGCATTTGTCGAGTTCGTTTCCCGGCATCTCTTCTTAGGCAAAAAAGGATATAAGAACAGATTTGCTCTGCCATTAGAGCGATATCAAGATATGGTCCAGTATGGACCACAATTAAATTATATGTTGGAGACCTGTGTAAAATGTCAGCCAATTCGAATAAGAATTGCGCCCTTTGGGGGCTCAAGAAGTAAAATAGAGAGATCGATTTATATGAGAGCTGTATCGGGCTATAGACCGATTCAGACCATAATAAACACGTATATTGATGGTCATGAGAGGATCCGTCGTACAAAATTTCAGGCAAATCGGATAAGAATTGCGCACTCTAGAGGCTCAAGAAGTCAAGATCCCAGATCGGTTTATATGGCAGCTATATCGGGTTATGAACCGTTTTGAACCTTATTTGAAACAGTTGTTGAAAGTGAGAATAAAATACGTCATGCGAAATTTCAGCCAAATCGGATAGGAATTTCACCCTCTAGAAGCTCAAGAAATCAAGTCCCTAGACCTTTTTATATGGCAGCTATATCAGGTTATGGACCGATTTGAACCATACTTGGCACAATTGTTGGATATCACAACAAAATACTTCGTGCAAAAATTCATTCAAATCGGATAAGAATTGCGTCCTCTAGAGGCTCAAGAAGTCAAGACCCAAGATCGGTTTATATGACAGCTATATCAGGTTATGGGCCGATTTCAACCATACTTGGCACAATTGTTAGATATCATAACAAAACACGTCGTGCAAAATTTCATTCCAATCGGATAAGAATTGCGCACTCTAGAGGCTCAAGAAGTCAAGATCCCAGATCGGTTTATATGGCAGCTATATCGGGTTATGAACCGATTTGAGCCATACTTGGCACAGTTTTTGGATATCATAACAGAACACGTCGTGCAAAATTTCATTGCGCTCAAGAAGTCAAGACCCAAGATCGGTTTATATAGCAGCTATATAAGGATATGTACCGATTTGAACCATACTTGGCACAGTTGTTGGATATCGTAACAAAACACGTCGTGCAAAATTTCATTCCAATTGGATAAGAATTGCGCACTCTATAGGCTCAAGAAGTCAAGACCCAAGATCGGTTTATGTGGCAGCTATATAAGGTTATGAACCGACTTGTACTTTATTTGACATAGTTGTTGAAAGTAACAATAAAAAACGTCTTGCGAAATTTCAGCCAAATCGAATAGGAATTGCGCACTCTAGAGGCTCAAGAAGTCAAGACCCAAGATCGGTTTATGTGGCAGCTATATCAGGTTATGGACCGATTTGAACCATACTTGGCACAGTTGTTGGATATCACAGCAAAACACGTCGTGCAAAATTTCATTCCAATCGGGTAAGAATTGCGCACTCCAGAGGCTCAAGAAGTCAAGACCCAAGATCGGTTTATATGGCAGCTATATCAAAACATGGACCGATATGGCCCATTTACAATACCAACCGACCTACACTAATAAGAAGTATTTGTGCAAAATTTCAAGCGGCTAGGTTTACTCCTTCGGAAGTTAGCGTGCTTTCGACAGACAGACGGACGGACGGACGGACGGACAGACGGACGGACATGGCTAGATCGACATAAAATTTCACGACGATCAAGAATATATATACTTTATGGGGTCTCAGACGAATATTTCGAGTAGTTACAATCAGAATGACGAAATTAGTATACCCCCCATCTTATGGTGGAGGGTATAATTATAGAGCATTGGTCGATATGTTAACATATCATAGTTTACGCTGGAGATAAATTTCTGTGAAAGCTATGTATTGATTCATAGAAAATTGTGAATGCTTGCTGGGTACCTATCTATTGTTGTTGCCGTAGCTGCTGATTTGCGAAAGAGGGACAATGTTTGGCCCGGCACAAAACTGCTGTAAGTTAATTATCTATCTGTAATTTGTTCGTTGATGCTACCCGAGTATACAACGCCCAACCAAAATGAGATGACAATAGCAATAACTTGACTCATGCCAGCAGCAGCCGATGGGTTGCCAGATCAATACTTTAGTCCAAGTGTGACCCACTTATAAAACGTAGTTAACGCCTTATTTGCTATTTATTCCATCTTCGTCCATTTCTGTGTTATTCTGTCTGTTTGCTTGCAGTTTATGACAACAAGCTCACCTCTAGTTGCTGAGATCCATCTCACCGGCTGTAATGACCGTCACAGAAATCTATTATTGTAAGTGACAATGAAATGAAGAGGCGAGGTGTGTCTGATTTTCTTCTTTTTTTTTTCTTTTTTATACTTTAATCTTTATATCGTGATTACTTTGGGCATGACCAATCGCGGCGTGTCTCGTCGTGGTGTATCTAGTCGTTGTATAACTACATGTGGTGTAAATATTTTTAATCGTAGTGTAACTGATGGTGGTGTAACTACTCCTTGTGTAACTAGTCAGGGTAAAACTACTTGTGTGTAACTGTTCAGAATGTTATTACACGTTGAAGGAAGAGGTTTCTGATCAGATACCTGAGATGACATCTGAGGTCGAGTACGAGGCACTGGTGCCAGCGTCACCCTCTTGAATTGGGGGAACTCTGATTTTGCCATCTGGAAGTTCATGCTACACGGAAGACTAGAGGACAAAGTGGACCTGAGGATTTACATTTAGGACGCATAGACTGAGGTCTATTTACGACTGCCTGATTATAATACGGTTCTGCTAGAAGACAAATGACAAGGTGGACCTTGGGGTTTACATTAAAAAAACATAGATAGAAATCTGTTTTTGACCGCTCGACCATAATACGGCCCTGCAGGAGGAGATCCGGGCGATCACGGAATGCTTGAGGTGTTGTGGTGTTAACCCGAGGACATCGAGTGTGAAGATCTTTACGGACAGTAAACTCGCCATCAGGGCAATAACAACTAGGACGGTAAGGTCACGAACAGCCTTGGAGTGTTTGAAGGAGATCAACGCGGCGCTATCCACTTCGTTTGGATGCTGGGCCATAGCGGAGTAAGCGGGAATGAAATAGCAGACGTTTTTGAAGTGCAGGCCAAAGGAAGTTCTATGAGGAGATCAGGATCCTGAGAAGACGAGGCTATTACTGAAATAAGAGAAGAGGGAGGTCAGTATGGCTTTCGGTATCACATTTGCAAAATCGGTGCGGTAAGTGATAGCATGTGCAGAGAAAATGATACGACGTTAAAGCATTTCCTATGTCAGGCTGTGAGTAATTAAATCCCGCAATACCAGAAAAATATTTAGTTTCTCTATAATGGCATATATAACGCTCGCATTAAACCACAGCCTTCCGAAAGTCATTAATACCAAATACAAATGTAAAACGTAGAACGGATGTTCCATATTTAAAAAATGTGCTTTTAAAAAATCAACCTTCTCTAATTGCCCGCTAAAGCCACAGAATCACTTCAAAGTGCTGTCAGTTTAATCTAAACTAAAACAAGTAAGAGCGTGCTGAGTTCGGCCGGGCCGAATCTTACATCCCCTCCACCATGGTCACATCTGTCGAGTTCTTTGCGCAGTATCAGTTTTTAGGCAAACAAAGTATAATGAATAAGGACGGAGGAGCAGCTATATCAAGTTATAGTCCGATTCGGGGCTCAAGAAGGGAAATCGTTAGATCGGTTAATATGGAAGCTGTATCAAGCTATAGATCGATTCTGACTATATTGCACACGTATGTGGAAGGCCATGAGAGAAGCCGAATAGTTATAACTAAATAGGGGCTGGTCTCGATCATAATATATTCAGGTCCCGAGAACTCATATACAAGTAACAGTTACAGCGTAATCAGTTCAATATCTCACTTTTTGAAGGCTGTAGAGTGATTACAACAGACGAACAGACAACACGGACATCTTTTAAACGTCTTAGAATTTTACGACGATCCGAAATACGTATACTTTGCAGGGGCGGAAATTAATATTTCCATATGTTGCAAACGGAATGACTAAATGAATATACTCCCTATCCTAAGGTGGTGGGTATAAAAATTATTACTAACCAAATACAACAGTGAGCAAAGCGTAAATTCAAAACATCATGACGCAAAAAACTGAACATCACCAACAGCGTTTCTATCATCACCCACCAACCCGCATCATTTGAGCCAAGTCTGGCTTAATGGCTATGCTAATTCACACCAATGGCGCCACAAAATATTTGTATTTGCTAAATACTCTCCAGTTGTAGGAATATTCGTCAAAATTTGAATCTAGACAATGTCTGTCCAATGACCGTCGGATACAGATAATTAATGAAAAGGTAAATATTAAACCAACCCACAAAAAATGTAAAAAAAAGAATTAATTTATTTGCAGTCATTAACAACACTTTGAATAATGCTATAATAGATAAAGAACATTAAAACCAAAACAAAAACCATTATTAATTTAACAAAAATAATGTTGAATTGAGACCGCAACGTTGGGTCATTAACAAACCGCACAAAATAATGTCCTTATTAGACTCCATTAATAATTGCATTACGCAAAATATTTACATTTTTAGATTAGTAAGGCAAAAGCTTGTGGTTGTTAAGAATATTTTCTTAATTTCTTGTTAATTGACCTCGATTGGAATTCCACAAAACACTTAAAAATTCTTCGATAAACTTGAAGCGAAGAAACAGACCACAAAATATGTTAAACATATTATTTAAGAGAAGATAAATATCGTTCGTATTACCTTAATTTTAATTTTGAACCATGATGTTTAAAAAAAATAAGGCAATTACCTGGAATGATAAGAACAAAAAAAAAATATTAGTAAGTAAAATATCGAAAAAAAATAAAAGAAAATAAGAAGAAAAAGCGCGCTAAGTTCGGCCGTGATTCTGCTGAAATATGCGAGCTATATCTAGCTATAGACCGAATTGGACCGTACATAAAATTAAATTAAATTAAATTAAATTAAATTAAATTAAATTAAATTAAATTAAATTAAATTAAATTAAATTAAATTAAATTAAATTAAATTAAATTAAATTAAATTAAATTAAATTAAATTAAATTAAATTAAATTAAATTAAATTAAATTAAATTAAATTAAATTAAATTAAATTAAATTAAATTAAATTAAATTAAATTAAATTAAATTAAATTAAATTAAATTAAATTAAATTAAATTAAATTAAATTAAATTAAATTAAATTAAATTAAATTAAATTAAATTAAATTAAATTAAATTAAATTAAATTAAATTAAATTAAATTAAATTAAATTAAATTAAATTAAATTAAATTAAATTAAATTAAATTAAATTAAATTAAATTAAATTAAATTAAATTAAATTAAATTAAATTAAATTAAATTAAATTAAATTAAATTAAATTAAATTAAATTAAATTAAATTAAATTAAATTAAATTAAATTAAATTAAATTAAATTAAATTAAATTAAATTAAATTAAATTAAATTAAATTAAATTAAATTAAATTAAATTAAATTAAATTAAATTAAATTAAATTAAATTAAATTAAATTAAATTAAATTAAATTAAATTAAATTAAATTAAATTAAATTAAATTAAATTAAATTAAATTAAATTAAATTAAATTAAATTAAATTAAATTAAATTAAATTAAATTAAATTAAATTAAATTAAATTAAATTAAATTAAATTAAATTAAATTAAATTAAATTAAATTAAATTAAATTAAATTAAATTAAATTAAATTAAATTAAATTAAATTAAATTAAATTAAATTAAATTAAATTAAATTAAATTAAATTAAATTAAATTAAATTAAATTAAATTAAATTAAATTAAATTAAATTAAATTAAATTAAATTAAATTAAATTAAATTAAATTAAATTAAATTAAATTAAATTAAATTAAATTAAATTAAATTAAATTAAATTAAATTAAATTAAATTAAATTAAATTAAATTAAATTAAATTAAATTAAATTAAATTAAATTAAATTAAATTAAATTAAATTAAATTAAATTAAATTAAATTAAATTAAATTAAATTAAATTAAATTAAATTAAATTAAATTAAATTAAATTAAATTAAATTAAATTAAATTAAATTAAATTAAATTAAATTAAATTAAATTAAATTAAATTAAATTAAATTAAATTAAATTAAATTAAATTAAATTAAATTAAATTAAATTAAATTAAATTAAATTAAATTAAATTAAATTAAATTAAATTAAATTAAATTAAATTAAATTAAATTAAATTAAATTAAATTAAATTAAATTAAATTAAATTAAATTAAATTAAATTAAATTAAATTAAATTAAATTAAATTAAATTAAATTAAATTAAATTAAATTAAATTAAATTAAATTAAATTAAATTAAATTAAATTAAATTAAATTAAATTAAATTAAATTAAATTAAATTAAATTAAATTAAATTAAATTAAATTAAATTAAATTAAATTAAATTAAATTAAATTAAATTAAATTAAATTAAATTAAATTAAATTAAATTAAATTAAATTAAATTAAATTAAATTAAATTAAATTAAATTAAATTAAATTAAATTAAATTAAATTAAATTAAATTAAATTAAATTAAATTAAATTAAATTAAATTAAATTAAATTAAATTAAATTAAATTAAATTAAATTAAATTAAATTAAATTAAATTAAATTAAATTAAATTAAATTAAATTAAATTAAATTAAATTAAATTAAATTAAATTAAATTAAATTAAATTAAATTAAATTAAATTAAATTAAATTAAATTAAATTAAATTAAATTAAATTAAATTAAATTAAATTAAATTAAATTAAATTAAATTAAATTAAATTAAATTAAATTAAATTAAATTAAATTAAATTAAATTAAATTAAATTAAATTAAATTAAATTAAATTAAATTAAATTAAATTAAATTAAATTAAATTAAATTAAATTAAATTAAATTAAATTAAATTAAATTAAATTAAATTAAATTAAATTAAATTAAATTAAATTAAATTAAATTAAATTAAATTAAATTAAATTAAATTAAATTAAATTAAATTAAATTAAATTAAATTAAATTAAATTAAATTAAATTAAATTAAATTAAATTAAATTAAATTAAATTAAATTAAATTAAATTAAATTAAATTAAATTAAATTAAATTAAATTAAATTAAATTAAATGTTGAAATATACGAAGTACTCTGCTATAATTGTACTGTATTTACTATTAGAAATATTAGTATTAACATAGTATACTCTGATTGTTATGTATGTAGTTAAAATATTTTCTTGCCTGCATACATACATTTTTCATTTGTACATTTTAGTCTTTAATAAAATCTCTCTAAACTAACAATAGGTTATGGGCCCAGCTCCTAACTGTGTTTGAAAAGGAAAAAAGAAAATAATTTTTTGGAGCTGCAAATAGTGAAAATATAAAGAATTGGACATGTCGGGAAATGTTATGCGAATTGATCCGTTGAACTCATCAAATTACGACACATGGAAGTTGCAAATGAGAGCAATTTTGATTAAAAATGATTTGTGGTCGTATGTGGATGGTTCAACATTGTGCCCAGATGGGGATACAGCCGCGAATTGGAGAAAAATGGACCAGAAGGCATGTGCGGATTTGATTTTGTCGATTACGCCTTCAGAATTGGGGTTGATTGCCGAATGTTCAACATCGAGAGAAATATGGCTGAAATTAGAAGACACATTTCAATCAAAAGGTCCAGCAAGGAAGGCTACATTGTTGAAACGGGTTGCTCTAGCCCGTATGAAGGATGGTGACAATGTTCGAGACCATATAAATGATTTTTTCGACGCCGCACAGTGGGCCAAATGGCAAAAAAATTGGAAATAAGTCTACAACTTTTTATCTGTTGATTTTAGCCATACAAAATGTTCTAGACATTTCATTTGTAGAGGAGGACATAGGCTTTCAGAAAAGTGCTGTTGTTGGTCCATATCTTTAATACAGGGTGAGCTACAGGGTGTCAAAGTTGACCACTTTTGACTTCTCCAAGCTTCTGGGGGCCATAACTTTTGATCTACTCAACCGATTTACATGATTTAGGACTCTAGAGAAAGAGCTTGAGAAGAAAGAGCTTGAGAAGATCTAAAAAACTTATGCATAAAGTACCATGCCATCGTGTACTGTTAAGGAGTTATGAATTGTTTAATTTTAAAATATGAAAATTTGGCCTTGGTTTTTTTCAGTGTTTTTTAAATAACTCCGTCAATTTTAAAGCTATAAACTTCATACTTCACACAAATTATGCCAGCATATGTGTGCATAAAATACAAAAGGAATCACGTGAATATCTTTGGCGGTTTAAAAATGGCATCGTTTTCAATATGAAAAATATTTTTTTTGTCAAAAAATTGCAAAATTTTTCAAAAAAGATACTCCCATTTCCTTTAAGTTTTCGCAAACTTTGGCCGTCAAAGCATTATCATTTCTTTCCATTTTCACAAAGTCGAGGTATTAAGAAAAGTTTTAAGTGCTAATTTGGCTAATTTCGATATCAAACAACACCGTTATCTTAAGACCAAAATGGCCAATTTTTTTACTAAACTTCAAAAGTTTCTCACTGGAAAAAAAGTTCCACGGGGATTTTTTCGCTTTTTTTGAACTTAAATGAAAGCTTAAAATGTTCCCAACATTTTAAGGTATGTCTCGCCATATCCTAGCCATAAATGAGATCGTAGCGATCAAAATACTGAAAAAAGTCAATTTTCAAGTAGTGCTATATTCATTGCTAAAAAACAAGTATTACGTCACATTTTATTGCAAAGATGTTAAATAAACTTTTATTTGGTAACACTTCTTCTACAAAACACAAAAAGAATCATGGAAATATCTCTATTCTATTCCATTTTATGGAACCGGCAATAAAAAAGTCAATTTTTCAAAAAAGTCGAATTTCCCAAATTTTGTTTTTGTTGTCCTAATTGCACATGACACACTATAGCCATATTTACGCAACATACCTTATCGTAAAGGAAATTTTCATACCTTTCCAACAATGTATAAAACATTTCTCAACTCGGATTCTATCTACTCTAAAATTCATTTACACTTCATTAAACTCTATATAAAAATGTCTATTTGTGAAATGGAACCTTATATGGGGCCTACACTAAAACATTGATAGATTTGCCCAGGGTTTACAATACAAATGTGTTAGAATAAAAAAAGGTCTCCTGCCAAAGTTTAAAAAAATTGGAATAAAAATATGTGTTTTAGAGCGAAAACACTTCGCATCGGCGTGCGTTTGTATAGTACCTACATCTATTTTTAATGTAAGCTGATGATTTTTGAATAAAAAGTAACCTAGAAATATACCTGCATATATATATATATTTGTGTTAAGATTTGATGCAGACAAATGTTACCTGTTTCGCTATGTCGAATTCCCAGGAAATCCACCGTATCAATGAATGTGAAAAAACCTACCCATAAAAAATTCATTGTCATTTTTTTTAACCAAATTCGAGTCCAGGTAAATAATTATAGAAGAGTAAGTAAAAAGAGGCACTTTGGACCCCTTTTTACGATTGCGTCTGATACCTGAAATGGGTCATTAATTGTGAATATATTGCATAAATATTTGAACAAAATCCAAATTTTCTTCATTATATTTTGTAGAGGCGTAAAGGACATTTATAAGTTATGGAAGTCATACTGAAGTATTCCACTCTTTCGAAAATTGTATGGGACATCAAAAATGATTCCAAATCATACACGGAGTCATTTAAGGAACTTGTTTACACTTTGGACCACATATATGGAATAAGGCTAAATAAAGACGCTTTAGACAAACTTGAAAAATTCTACAAATCATTTGAGAGAAGGTTGCCAGAATGTTCATTCGCAAAAATCAAGTTTTTCAAAATGTATGAGAAGTGGCTGAAATCGGATCTACTTATTGAAATTAAACCGCTGATTCCCGGCCGGCCTAGCAAAGCATACGACGAAGTTACGGAGAAAACCAAAAAGAAAAAACAAGAGGAACTATTGGCGGCACATCCGCCAAATTTAATAAAAGATACGTTCAAAACAGCATTGTTAAAAACACAACCAAAAAATGTTGGACGAATTGTCGATGTTTTACCATTAGCATCTCCGAAAAGGGTAAAGAGAATGGTAGAAAGTATTCCAACTCCAAAATCGACTACAGAATTCACGGAGGAAGATGCACTGGCCCTTATTTTGAACCTAGGCCTCTCAAGAAACAAATACTCAACAATGAGGAAGGCTCTTCGTGAAAAAGGATGGGGTTGTTTACCCTCAAAACATAAATTGTACAACACCAGGACGAAAATGGTGCCATCAAATATATACGTGGACGAATTAAAAGCAAGAGTGAAACTTGCTGATCTTGTTGAAAATACAGCTGTTAGAATTATTTCTAATTTTACTGAAGAACAGTTGAACACATGTAATAATTCCGAAGTGGTTTTGATCAGCAAATGGGGTTGTGATGGATCATCTGGATTTTCCGAATATAAGCAACAAACAGAAATAGATACCAACTTCGCATCAATTTTCATGGCATCATTAGTACCATTGAGAATGAGATTGTACAAGGACCAATCTTCATCATCGAAAGAAAATGCATTTCAAGATATATGGATAAATAGAACACCTGGGTCAAAATATTTATGTCGCCCAATTCGGTTTGAGTATACAAAGGAAGACCGGAACACAACACGATCTTTGGTGAACGAAATAAAGGAAGAAATTGCTGCATTACCCATGATTGTTATAAACCAATTGGGAAGAAATATAAAAGTTTCGTTTCAACTACAACTCACTATGATCGATGGAAAGGTGGCAAACGCATTAACTGGCGTTATGTCCAATTGGAGATGCAATATTTGTGGCAAGAAGAATGGGCAATTCGAGGACAAGTCTGATGAAAATTTAGTAAACGAAAATGCGCTCAATTTCGGTATTTCGCCCCTGCACTGTAGAATTCGATTCATGGAGTATTGTTTGCATTTATCGTATGACCTTAAATATCGGACTAGCCCTGGAAACCGCGATGTCTCTGCTAGAAACAACCAAGATCTTCACAAAATGAGGCAGGAAGAGAAGAATCGAATCCAGTTGGAGTTTAAACAAAAGGGACTTATAATAGATAAACCTCTTTACGGATACGGAAGCACAAATGATGGCAACTCGGCAAGGCGGTTTTTTGAGGACCCCGTATCGACATCTAAAATAACCGGTCTTGATGAACACTTGCTAAGACGATTCAAAGTGATTTTGGCTGTAATCAATAGCAAAAAGATGATAAATTCAACCAAATTTGAAGCTTATAGTAATGACACAAAAAACATTTTATCTGATTTATATTCGTGGAAAGCTTTAACACCGACAGTACATAAAGTCTTACATCATGGCAAGGAAATTGTGGAATACAACATACTTCCGTTAGGAGAACTTACAGAAGAAGCTCAGGAATCCCGTAATAGAGATGTTAAACAGTTCCGGCTTTTCAATACCCGAAAGAGCACCAAATTTAACCAAAATTATGATTTACTTCAATATTTATTGTTATCGTCTGATCCGGTACTATACAGCATCAGAACTAAATGGCTACCAAAAATATGTGACGATATAGATAAGGACGATCCCGATGCCATTCAAATTAAAGAGCTTTTAAATTTTGATACCTTAGATTATTTGGTAGAGAATAAAATCAAATAATACAAAACTAAAATGCTTTTTTATTTTGGGAGTAGCTAATATACATATAAACGCACGCCGATGCGAAGTGTTTTCGCTCTAAAACACATATTTTTATTCCAATTTTTTTAAACTTTGGCAGGAGACCTTTTTTTATTCTAACACATTTGTATTGTAAACCCTGGGCAAATCTATCAATGTTTTAGTGTAGGCCCCATATAAGGTTCCATTTCACAAATAGACATTTTTATATAGAGTTTAATGAAGTGTAAATGAATTTTAGAGTAGATAGAATCCGAGTTGAGAAATGTTTTATACATTGTTGGAAAGGTATGAAAATTTCCTTTACGATAAGGTATGTTGCGTAAATATGGCTATAGTGTGTCATGTGCAATTAGGACAACAAAAACAAAATTTGGGAAATTCGACTTTTTTGAAAAATTGACTTTTTTATTGCCGGTTCCATAAAATGGAATAGAATAGAGATATTTCCATGATTCTTTTTGTGTTTTGTAGAAGAAGTGTTACCAAATAAAAGTTTATTTAACATCTTTGCAATAAAATGTGACGTAATACTTGTTTTTTAGCAATGAATATAGCACTACTTGAAAATTGACTTTTTTCAGTATTTTGATCGCTACGATCTCATTTATGGCTAGGATATGGCGAGACATACCTTAAAATGTTGGGAACATTTTAAGCTTTCATTTAAGTTCAAAAAAAGCGAAAAAATCCCCGTGGAACTTTTTTTCCAGTGAGAAACTTTTGAAGTTTAGTAAAAAAATTGGCCATTTTGGTCTTAAGATAACGGTGTTGTTTGATATCGAAATTAGCCAAATTAGCACTTAAAACTTTTCTTAATACCTCGACTTTGTGAAAATGGAAAGAAATGATAATGCTTTGACGGCCAAAGTTTGCGAAAACTTAAAGGAAATGGGAGTATCTTTTTTGAAAAATTTTGCAATTTTTTGACAAAAAAAATATTTTTCATATTGAAAACGATGCCATTTTTAAACCGCCAAAGATATTCACGTGATTCCTTTTGTATTTTATGCACACATATGCTGGCATAATTTGTGTGAAGTATGAAGTTTATAGCTTTAAAATTGACGGAGTTATTTAAAAAACACTGAAAAAAACCAAGGCCAAATTTTCATATTTTAAAATTAAACAATTCATAACTCCTTAACAGTACACGATGGCATGGTACTTTATGCATAAGTTTTTTAGATCTTGTCAAGCTCTTTCTCTAGAGTCCTAAATCATGTAAATCGGTTGAGTAGATCAAAAGTTATGGCCCCCAGAAGCTTGGAGAAGTCAAAAGTGGTCAACTTTGACACCCTGTAGCTCACCCTGTATTAAAGATATGGACCAACAACAGCACTTTTCTGAAAGCCTATGTCCTCCTCTACAAATGTCTAGAACATTTTGTATGGCTAAAATCAACAGATAAAAAGTTGTAGACTTATTTCCAATTTTTTTGCCATTTGGCCCACTGTGCGCCGTAAGCAAGCTGAAGGAAATAAATGTTGCCATAGGAGACGATCTTCTTGCTATATTACTATTATATAGTTTGCCTGACTCGTTTGAGACATTCCGTTGTGCCCTGGAGACCAGGGACGAACTTCCGAAACCAGAAGTTCTAAGGGTAAAAATTTTGGAGGAAGACCAGTCTCGTCGTGCAAAAGTGGAGAGAGACGAACAAAATGCGTTGTACGCAAAGCCAAAAAGAAATGGGGTCAGTTCAAACCGGTCAACAGAAAATAGGACAGATAGAGGTAAGCAAAAGGAAGGCTGTTTCAAATGCGGAAAATTCGGGCATTACGCCCGGAATTGTCGGTTAAAGCAGAATGCCAATTTGGTTCAAGAAGGAAGTCAAGAAAATTCGATGTTCAATTGCTTCGATTCGCTGTTTAACTGTCTTGACATTTCGCATGAGTGGTGTTTGGATAGTGGGTGTACCTCCCACATGTCATCGAATAAAGAAGGATTCACAACAATGAAAAAAATTGATAAGAATTTGTGCTTAGCCAATGGTGAAATGAGCAAGATAACAGCCGTGGGTGACGTTAGAATTAAAGTTGTTGGTGATAGACAAGAAGAAAGCTTTATTGTAAGAGATGTAATGTACGTCAAGGACTTGCAAACAAATTTATTGTCTATTTCGAAGCTGGCAGACAAGGGCTATAAGGTAAAATTTAACAAAGATCATGCTCTTATCCTGAAAGAAAATAAAGTAATGTGCAAAGCTGAACGAAGAGGTAATCTTTATTTCTTGAAGCAAACATCAGATGTGGCAAACTCAGCGGTAGTGAAGCCAAACGACATGGATACGTGGCACCAAAGACTAGGTCATCTGAATGAAAGTGATCTGAAACTACTTGCGGGTAAAAAAGGTGCACATGGAATTAACATTCGTCGAGGTCATCAGTTGTCACAGTGCAAGGTATGTTTGAGTGAAAAGCAAACACGAGAACGTTTTGAAAGTGGACGTGAAAATCGCACTAGTGAAATGTTGGAGGTGGTCCACAGTGATGTTTGTGGTCCTATGAAAGTAAATTCACATTCCAATTCAAGGAATTTCGTCACTTTTATTGACGACTATTCAAGATATTGCGAGGTTTATTTTCTCAAAAAGAAATCCGAAGTTTTTGACGCATTTAAGAAGTATAAGAATTCAGCTGAGCTTCTCACGGGTACGAAAATCAAACATCTACAGTCAGATAATGGAACAGAGTATATCAACAAGGACTTTAACAAGTATTTGGAACAAGCTGGCATAAAAAGAAGATTAACAGCTCCTCATACACCCCAGCAAAACGGGATTGCAGAAAGGAAGAACAGAACTCTTATTGAAATGGCTCGGTGTATGATGAAGCAGGCTGGTGTTCCGGAATCTTTTTGGGCCGAAGCTATTAATACGGCATGTTACTTGCGGAATAGATGTCCAACTAGATCTCTCAAAGGACAATTGCCTATAAAAGTTTGGACAGGAAAAACACCATCAATAAAGCATTTAAGACCGTTTGGAATCCGAGCCTATGTATTGATAAAAGACAAGTCAAATGGAAAATTTGATTCTCGCTCGGAAGAATGTATATTAGTGGGCTACTCAGAAGTGTCAAAGGCTTACCGTTTTTGGTCATAGCGGAAGAAAAATATAATAGTCAGCAGGGATGTCAAATTCATAAATGAATTTTACGGAAAAAGTTTAAAAAACTATATTGAGATCAATTTGGATCCGCAAGCTGAAAGCGACACGCCAGAAGACGAGCAAGTAGAAGATGTACAAAAGGAAATAAACCTACGGTCGCAAGGTAATCAAAATGCTTTACCACAACAACAAAAAAGTAATAGAGGAAGAAAACGGATTCTTAGAACTGGCGGGCGAAACCGACCACGGAAGTTATCAAAAATGAGTACTGAAATTGTTCCTAATAATGAACCAGAGGAGTCTGTGGATGATAATGAGGAAGCGGATTTGCTCATGGATTGTGAACACAGCAATGTTGCTTTTACAGATGACCCAGTCACATGTGATGAAGCTATGAATTCCGAAGATGGTGCGAATTGGCAAATAGCTATTGAGGACGAATATGTTGCCCAAATTTTGAACGGAACTTGGAAAATAACGGAAAGACCTCAAGGAAAAAATATTATTGGTAATAGATTTGTGCTTCGAACCAAAGCAAACAACAAACGGAAGGCACGTCTAGTTGCAAAAGGCTGCTCCCAACGGCCAGGGGAGGATTTTTCCGACACGTATTCTCCAGTAGTAAGATCTAGCACTATTCGTATGGTGGCAGCTTTGGCAGTCGAGAAAGATTTTGAAATTCATCAGATGGATTTCGTTACTGCGTATTTGAATGGAAATCTGGATGAAGACGTATACATGGAAATTCCTGATTATCTAGAAGACGTTCTGCAAAATTTGATAAATGGTGAGATTGTTGGGACATGTGAACGAAAAAGCAAATTGGCTAAAGAAATAGCGACAAAATGGATGAAAAGTTTACAAAAATGTCGAAACCCAGTATGTAAACTCGAAAAGGCTCTTTATGGGTTGCGCCAGTCAGGTCTGAAATGGTATCAGAAGCTTAGTCAAAAGCTAAAGGAAATGGGACTGGAACCATCGAAGTTAGATCCATGTTTGTTTCTAAGCAGAAATAAAAGCATTATGGTAACAGTTTACGTGGATGATCTGCTTATAGCAACGAATGATAAAAAGCTGTTGAATCAAATAAAGAAGTCGTTGGCAGAAACGTTTGAAATGAAAGACCTTGGAAAGGTTAGCAAATACGTTGGAATTGAGTTCAAGCAAGATATGAAACAAGGAAAAATAACGATAAATCAAAAGGAGTACATTGAATCAGTTCTGAAACGTTTTGATATGCAAAATTGTAAACCGACTACGACACCAATGGAGTTACAAATTAAATTGGAGAAACCTTCAAAACCAGATCCAGAAGTTATGCAGAAGTACCCATATCAAAGTTTAATCGGTGCACTTATGTATTTGGCGGTTAATACAAGGCCAGATATAGCATATCCAGTGAATTTCTTGAGTCAATTTAATTCAAATTATAATGCTGAACACTGGCAAGCGGCTAAAAGAATTTTGCGATACTTAAAAGGAACAATCAATCAATGCCTTCAATACAAGAAAAGCAACGTCCCACTGTATGGGGTAGTAGATGCTGATTGGGGATCAAATTCAACAGATAGACGATCGTATCCTGGGTTTTCATTTATAATGTCTGGGGCAGCAATTACATGGGAAGCTCGTAAGCAGAGAACAGTGGCTCTTTCTAGTACTGAGGCTGAACTTCTTGCAATAACAGACGCTGTTAAAGAAGCATTGTATTTAAAGCGTTTTTTCGAAGAAGTAGGAGCAACAAAAACACCAATACATATCTTCAATGATAGTCAAAGTGCTCAAAAACTAATTCAAAGTATTGGCCACCACTCACGAACAAAACATATCGACGTTCGGTACCAATTTATACAAGAAACAATACAAGGGAATGAAATCAAATTGGAATATCGAAGATCAGAAGACATGGCGGCTGATGTACTTACAAAAGGACTTGGATTTACAAAACACAAACAACACATTCAAGAACTAGGTGTTGCTGAAGTCGCATAGTCGCCGTACTTCGAGGGGAGGTGTTGAAATATACGAAGTACTCTGCTATAATTGTACTGTATTTACTATTAGAAATATTAGTATTAACATAGTATACTCTGATTGTTATGTATGTAGTTAAAATATTTTCTTGCCTGCATACATACATTTTTCATTTGTACATTTTAGTCTTTAATAAAATCTCTCTAAACTAACAATATTAAATTAAATTAAATTAAATTAAATTAAATTAAATTAAATTAAATTAAATTAAATTAAATTAAATTAAATTAAATTAAATTAAATTAAATTAAATTAAATTAAATTAAATTAAATTAAATTAAATTAAATTAAATTAAATTAAATTAAATTAAATTAAATTAAATTAAATTAAATTAAATTAAATTAAATTAAATTAAATTAAATTAAATTAAATTAAATTAAATTAAATTAAATTAAATTAAATTAAATTAAATTAAATTAAATTAAATTAAATTAAATTAAATTAAATTAAATTAAATTAAATTAAATTAAATTAAATTAAATTAAATTAAATTAAATTAAATTAAATTAAATTAAATTAAATTAAATTAAATTAAATTAAATTAAATTAAATTAAATTAAATTAAATTAAATTAAATTAAATTAAATTAAATTAAATTAAATTAAATTAAATTAAATTAAATTAAATTAAATTAAATTAAATTAAATTAAATTAAATTAAATTAAATTAAATTAAATTAAATTAAATTAAATTAAATTAAATTAAATTAAATTAAATTAAATTAAATTAAATTAAATTAAATTAAATTAAATTAAATTAAATTAAATTAAATTAAATTAAATTAAATTAAATTAAATTAAATTAAATTAAATTAAATTAAATTAAATTAAATTAAATTAAATTAAATTAAATTAAATTAAATTAAATTAAATTTTTTGAGAACATTTTTCTTTAAAGATAATTTTGTTTTTGGATAATTTTTTTCGCCGAAATTTTGTCTTTAGAGAATGTTTCACTGAAATTTTGTCGTTAGGAAAAACTTCACGGAAATTTGGTCTTTTGAGAAAATTTCACTGAAACTTTGGCTTATTAGAGAAAATTTCACTGAAATTTTGTCTTTAGAGAAAATTTTCTTAGAAATACTCCTCAACCCATTCGTCAAGAATGGGTTTAGTATATAACCAAATACAAATGATATGTTGACATTGGTAAGCCCACATCCTTTTACGGTGCACGTTAAATGTGAGGAAACATGATTTTTATCGCCTTTTTGCCAACCATTGATTTCAAAGCATTTGTGTTATTCTCAAACCTTAAAGCCTCTTAAACCCAGCACCGCCATCAGTGTCATCATATCGTATATCAGATCTGTAGCATTTCCTTATTTATACTCTACACCTTAAAAAAAGAGACCCCAAAGAATTGCTAAACACCAGTTAACATACAAAAGCCATCAACATACATACAATTGGATGTCCTTTGTGAGAGTATAAACTTTTAGATGAACTTTGATTGCTGTTGCTGCTGCTGCTAATATGGGCAACATTGGGGCTGGCAAACTGTCAATTATGTGCACGAAAATATCTAACATTTTAAAAGGCCAATTAACTTTGTCTTCTGTTTTTTTTTTTTTGGAATCCAGCAGGCTAAAAAGCAAAAAACCTAAACTTTAAGATTTCTTGTTTTAAAGCCACAGTTTTTGGCAAACATCATGACGAAATGGACGAATAGATTGATATCACAAAAATCCCCCCATACATGTATACTGCATAAAGTGCTATCGAAGAAGAAACTTTGTTGCTGGTTGAAGCGCATTGGAAAAAATGTGACCTGTCATCAATGGGGTTTATAAATCACTTTCAAGCCGGTTGGCTAAACAAATGGCAACGTAAGATTTTAAAGTTATACACAAAGTACAACTGACACAAAGGTTGAAAAGCAAAGAGGATGTGGATATTTATCCGCCCCATACACGAAAATTGCGGCTTCAATGGGCTCAGGAATCCAAATCGGGAGATCGGTTTGTGTGAGGGCTATATCTAAATCTGAACTGAAATGGCCTATTTGCAATCCCCAATGATCTATCTCAAAGGACATGGCTAGATCGACTCAGGACGTCGAGACGGTCAAGAATATACATACTTTATGTGATCTTAGACGACTATAGAGAAGTAGTCTATTAAATGCGTGAATTCTTTTTAACTAAGTCTTGGCAGTAGTTTAAGAGGTCAAAGTAGTAGGTAGAAGGTTGCTCGACATCGGTTTAGATTTAGATTTAACTGCCATATGTCATTTGTCAACCGTAGTTATTACAGTTTGGTAGGGATTGTTTAATAACCCATCTGAAAACATCCGCTCCCACATTGTAGTTATATGGAAGATGAAGGGTATTATACAGTCGGCACCGCCCGACTCTTGCTCTTCCTTACTGGTTTCTTAATAGATTGCAATCGTTTTTAAAAGATTGTTTACCTTGGATTTTTCATCTCTGATTAACTTTTTGTAAATAACTTTTGCTTTTCCTCCATATGTTTTAACAAACCCTTCATTTGGAATCTACTACCTCTTGTCATGGCTCAAAGCTTTATGATTTTTTTTACAATATGCCAAACCAAAGTGAAGTTGACTTTCAAATGTTTTCACAATGTATTTCATTTGATAATTTATTGGTTTCGTTGGTTACCCTCCCAAAAACCCCCACAGCAAGAGCCATGCCTTCAATTCAACAATAAAAAAAACTTTTTTTGTTAACTCGTTTTTATGGTACCAGTAGCCAGCCTGGTAGCCTTAAAAATGTCCGTGATTTATTGCATTTCAATTTGGAAATCTAAACAAAACATAAAACAGTAGCCCCTTTTGGCGGAAATTTAATCCTCAGGCTGGCTCAACTCCATGATTTATAAGGCTACTCCAAAAACTCCCAAAAATAAGTAACAAACCTAAACATACACATTATTTCCCCTAAATTCTGGAAAAAAAACTCAAACTTCTCTCTTTATTCTTGACCCACAATTATTTGAAGTCATTTTAGTTACTGGTACCCACATATGCACCGGCTGTTTGATTGCCATTTAGGTCCAAAGTACATTCAAAGTCCGATGACATGTGTCTTCATTGAATTGGTGTTTTCTTTGTCTCTACGTTTCGTTAAGTTGGCACTAATTTGCCGTCCAAACTTCACATTGTGTTTTTGGTGTGCCATTATTTCCAAGTAAAGAGGCTCAAAATAGCTGTATCAGCACAAAAATTCGTTGTGGGCAAAATAGTCAATTCCGTCATATTTCCAAGAAAAAGTAGTAGCAAACTGAGAATGATTTAATTATGCCATAGGTATTGAAAGAAGGCCATAGGAAGAAGGCTGCCAGGTAAAATTATAGCAATTTTCAAGAGAGGTCAACTTAGATAATTTTATGTTCACAAGGTAAAAGCTAACAACCCGTAATAATAGATACGCTTTTTGTAGGGCTAAGATTTTAAATCGAGAGATCGTTCTATATGGCATCTATACCCAAATCTGGACCGATCTGGACCAAATTCAACAACGATAGTATAACTCCACTACTGAATCCGTAGTGATATCTTGAGTCAGATGGGGGGTGGCTTAAAACAACTCACTATTTCAAATTTCAGCGAAATCGGGTAATAATTGCAGCCTTTATGGGTTCCAGACCCTTAAACGACAGATCGGTCTATATGACAGCTATATCTAAATATAGTTCGATTTGAACCATATTTATATCGGATGTCGGGAGGCTCAAAACAACTTACTGTATCATATTTCAGCGAAATCGGATAAAAAATAAATCTTTTATGGCCTTTTAGACCCCTCATTAGCAGATCGGTCTATATGACAGCTATATCTAAATATAATCCGATCTGAACCATATTTAAGTCCGATAATGGAAGGCTTAAAACTATACCCATTTTCAAATTTCAACGAAATCGGTTGAAAAATTAAGATTTTATGGGCTTTAAACCCTTTATCGGGAGATCGGTCTATATGACAGCTATATCTAAATATATTCCGATCTAAATAATACTCAGGGCGGATGTCGGGAAGCTTAAAATAACTCACTGTTTCAAATTTCAGTTGAATCGGGTAATAAATGCAGCTTTTAGGGGCCTAAGACCCTTAACGGGCAGCTATATCTAAATATAGACCGATCTGAACCATATTAAGGTCCGATATTGGGAAAGAGAAAGCGGTTAAAAAATGTAATTTTAAGGGTTTCATACCTCTTATCAGCAGATCGGTCTATATGGCAGCTATATCTAAATATAGTCCGATCTGAACCATATTTGGGCCAGATATCGGGAGGCCTAAATCTACTCATTCTTTCAAATTGCGAAATCGGATAAAAAATAAAGCATTTATGGGCTTTAGACCCTTTATCGGCAGATCGGTCTATATAGCAGCTATATCTAAATATGATGCGTTTTGGCTCGATCAAGAACTTAACCAGCGTGCATCAAAAAGACGTATCTGTGCCAAATTTCAGCTCAATATCTTAATTTTTGAAGGCTGAAGAGTGATTGCAAGAGACAGACGGACAGACACACGGGTCGGATATGGCTATTTCGATGTGTTGCAAACGGAATGACTAAATGAAAATACCCCCTATCCAACGTGGACAGGTATAAAAATTACTAAAGACTACATTTAAAAAAAGAAAGACAAAATTTCGAAAAAAACAAATTCAGCAAAATTTTTTTTAAACAAAATTTTTTTAAGACAAAATTTCTATTACATTTTCACAAACACAAAAAACCAAAAACTGTGAAAAACCTTCAGTTGTATCTATAATTTAACCATGAATCCTAGTATAAACGAGCAACGCATGCAAATTATTGAATTTTTTCTTCAAAATGTGTGCTCCGTTAAGAAGGTTCATCGCGCGCTTCTTCCATTTTATGGACGAAGCTCATTTTTGGCTCAATGGGTACGTAAATAAGCAGAATTGTCGATATGGAGTGAAGATCAGCCAGAAGCATTGCAAGAGTTATCAATGCATCCAGAAAAAGTCAAAGTTTGGTGCGGTTGATGGGCTGGTGGCATCATTGGACCGTACTTCTTCAACTTTTTTTCTGGCCAAAATGCAGGAACTTGACTTGCATGACATGTGGTTTCGACAAGACGGTGCCACATGCCACACAGCACGCGTAACAATGGAATTATTGCGAGTCGAGTTCGGTGAACATTTTATTTCACTTTCGGGACCGCCTAGATCGTGAAATTTAATGCCTTTAGACCATTTTTTGTGGGGCTATGTTAAAGCTTATGTCTGTACAGACAAGTCCGCTTCAATTGACGCAACATTGGAAGACAACATTGAACCATTTATTCGGGAAATATCGGAAATGTTGGTAATAGTATGCCAAAACTAGAATAAGAAGATGCACCATTTAACCACTTCACTGTGAATCGAAATCGAAAATTCTCAAAATCCGTATGCGGAATGGATGAAAATATTTCAAATTTTTGTATATGGAAAATTTTAGTCGCTAATGGGTCCAGGAAGGGGCCCATCGGCCGTAATATTTGGTTACCAAACAAGAGCTAAACTATGTATTGCTTGCTGCAACAATATTTATAAAATATTTCGCACAAATATTTTATATTAATTTTGGGCCTTATCAGTTCAGATTTAAATATAGTTACCCTATATACTGATCTCCCGATTTGTAAATGCATTTTTATTAATACTTAGAATGAACTTTAATCAAATATACTTTTTTATACCCTCCACCATAAGATGGGGGGTATACTAATTTCGTCATTCTGATTGTAACTACTCGAAATTTTCGTCTGAGACCCCATAAAGTATATATATTCTTGATCGTCGTAAAATTTTATGTCGATCTTGCCATGTCCGTCCGTCTGTCCGTCCGTCCGTCCGTCTGTCTGTCGAAAGCACGCTAACTTCCGAAGGAGTAAAGCTAGCCTCTTGAAATTTCGCACAAATACTTCTTATTAGTGTAGGTCGGTTGGTATTGTAAATGGGCCATATCGGTCCATGTTTTGATATAGCTGCCATATAAACCGATCTTGGGTCTTGACTTCTTGAGCCTCTAGAGTGCGCAATTCTTATCCGATTGGGATGAAATTTGGCACGACGTGTTTTGTTATGACATCCCACAACTGTGCCAAGTATGGTTCAAATCGGTCCATAACCTGATATAGCTGCCATATACACCGATCTGGGGTCTTGACTTCTTGAGCCTCTAGAGTGCGCAATTCTTATCCGATTGGAATGAAATTTTGCACGACGTGTTTTGCTATGACATCCAACAACTGTGCTAAGTATGGTTCAAATCGGTTTATAACCTGATATAGCTGCCATATTAACCGATCTTGGGTCTTGACTTTTTTAACCTCTAGAGTGCGCAATTCTTATCCGATTTGAATGAAATTTTGCACGACGTGTTTTGTTATTATATCCAACAACTGTGCCAAGTATGGTTCAAATCGGTCCATAACCTGATATAGCTGTCATATAAACCGATCTTGGGTCCTGACTTCTTGAGCCTCTAGAGAGCGCAATTCTTATCCAATTTGAATGAATTTTGGCACGTAGTATTTTGTTTTGATATCCAACAAATGTGCCAAATATGGTTCAAATCGGTTCATAACCTGATATAGCTGCCATATAAACCGATCTGGGATCTTGACTTCTTGAGCCTCTAGAGGTCGCAATTATTATCCGATTTGCTTGAAATTTTGTACGACGGATTCTCTCATGACCATTAACATACGTGTTTATTATGGCCTGAATCGGTATATAGCCCGATACAGCTCCCATATAAATCGATCTCTCTATTTTACTTCTTGAGCCCACAAAGGGCGCAATTCTTATTCGAATTGGCTGACATTTTACACAGGTCTCCAACATATAATTTAATTGTGGTCCAAACCAGACCATATCTTGATATCGCTCTAATAGCAGAGCAAATCTTTTCTTATATTCTTTTTTTTGCCTAAGAAGAGATACCGGGAAAGGAACTGACAAATGCGATCCATGGTGGAGGGTATATAAGATTCGGCCCGGCCGAACATAGCACGATTTTACTTGTTTATAAGATAATATTGGTAGGCGTGCTTGAAAATCTGTTTCATCAATCTGCGCCGTAGTGCGACGTGGCGAGGGAAGGGGGTACGGGTGGACCGCCCCCATCCCAATGAGATCCATATTCGATATGTATGTTGAAAGTACTTCAAAAATTCACTGTGCCGAATTTCAGCGCAATTTGGTAACAAATGCGCCTTTTATGGCCCAACACCAAGACCAAGGTATATCCAGATATTGACCAATCTAAACTATATGTAGCAATAATCAAATGAGCCTAAGACCATTTATCAAGAGTTCGTTCTATCTATATGGCGGCTATATCAAGATATAGTCCAATATAGCCCTACTTCAAACTTACCAAGCCAATGGACAAAAAAAATGTCTGCAAAGTTTCAGTTTGCAGACATTTTTACAACAGACTGACTGACGGACGGACATGACTAGATCGTCTTGGAATCAGATCAGACGATCAGAATATAATTTGCTTTATGGTGTCGGAGGTGAATATTTTGATGTGTTTCAAACGGAATGACAAAATTAATATATCTCCGTCCGATGGTGGGTGTACAATGAATAATTTCAAAGTGATTTTTATTTGAGTCATTTTATCATTGAGTTCACTTGAATGCAAAAGAAAAACATTCAAAGAATAAAATGGACACATTGCTTATTTTCCACTGTCAAGAAATGGTCCTTGTGTTGAAGGTTGCTATTATTTTAACTCATTCCCCGAGAGTCATGGACATTTTCTCCGTAGAGATAAAAAACAACAAAGAAAACAAAACAAAAAAAAAAAAAAAAAACACCGGACAACCCTAGGAAGGAAGGATGGATGCAAGAATGCTGTTCATAGTTGTTCTCCATTTTTGTTTTTTCATCGGCTGGTAATAACCCAGAAGAAGAGTAAAATAACCAACCACCCACTCATTCATTCAAATCAGGCAAATGAAGTGAACCAACAACCATACCAGTCAGCTACTCTGACAGCAAACCATCTCCTCTTGGGGGCAATATCCCGCTACCTCCTTCCACTTCCCATTTTCTCCTTTGATGCCTTGGCAAGGACGTATGTATGCCATTGTTGCTGGTACGATAAAATGGAATCATCATCATCATCGTCATCAGTGGAAACATAAGGAAGGATAGCATTTCTCGTGATGACGTTTGCCATTCAATTTACTTATAACGAGCTCTGGCATTTAATGCAAATGTCATTTTCTATTATTATAAAATAATTTTTATACTCGTACAGCACAACAACCCACAGGCACTGATGCTGTCTCTCCATATGGCAGTATTCTTAGCAGTGAGCTTCTGCATTACAACGTTTACTGGTGTCAGCATTGTTGCCACTTCCACAAAGTGAATAACAATGAACTTTAAATAGGTTCAATAGCTTGTGGTTGATGATGTTGCGTGCTTTTACTGAGATATGAATGATTGCCTAACTAAGGCTGCTAGGATAATGCAAATAACGTAAACAAGTAAAAAGGCGTTAAGTTCGGCCGGGCCGAACTTTGGATACCCACCACCTCGGGAATATATGTAAACCACCTTTCATCAAAATTCGGTTAAAATTTCATACCTTATACTCATATACCTCATACCGATCTGAACTATATACGACACGGATGTCGAAAAGCCGAACATAAGTGTCAAATTTCAGTGAAATCGGATTATAAATGCGCCTTTTATGGGGCAAAAGACTTTAAATCGAGATATCGGTCTACATGGCAGCTATATCCAAATCTGGACCGATTTGGGCCAAGTTGCATAAACATGTCGAAGAGCCTAACACTAAGCACTGTCACAAATTTCGGCGAAATCGGACAATAAATGCCTCTTTTATGGGCCCTAAACCCTTAATCCAGAGATCGGTCTATAAGGCAGCTATATTCAAATCTGGACTGATCTGGGCAAAATTGAAGAAGGACGTCGAAGAGCCTAACCAAACTCAATGTCTCAAATTTCAGCGACTTCGGACAATAAATGCGTCTTTTATGGCCCCAAAACCTAAAACCTAGATATCGGTCTATATGGCAGCTATATCCAAATCTGAACCGATCTGTGCGATATTGCAGAAGTATGTCAAGGGGCTTAACTTAACTCACTGTTCCAAATTTCGGGGACATCGGGCAATAAATGAGCATTTTATGGGCCCAAAACCATAAATCAAGAAATCGGTCTATATGGCAGCTATATCCAAATTTGAACCGATCTGGACCGAATTGAAGAAATATGTCAAAGGGCCTAACACATCTCACTGTCCCAAATTTCAGCGAAATCGGATAATAAATGTGGCTTTTATGGGCCTTACACCATAAATCGGAGGATCGATCTATATGGCAGCTATATCCAAATCTGGACCGATCTGAGCCAAATTAACAAAGGATGTCGATGGGCCTTACACAATTCACTGCCCCGAATTTAATCAAAATCGGATAATAAATGTGGCTTTTGTGGGCCTAAGACCCTAAACCGGAGGATCGGTCTATATGGCAGCTATATCCAAATCTGAACCGATCTGGACCAAATTAAAGAAGCATGTCAAAGAGCCTAACACAACTCACTGTCCCAAATTTCAGCGAAATCGGACCATAAATGTGGCTTTTATGGGCCTTAGACCCTAAATCGGAGGATCGGTCTATATGGCAGCTATATCCAAATCTGGGCCGATCTGAGCCAAATTGACAAAGAATGTCGAAGGACCTGACACAACTCACTGTCCCAAATTTCAACAAAATCGGATAATAAATGTGGCTTTTATGGGCCTAAGACCCTAAATCGGCGGATCGGTCTATATGGGGGCTATATCAAGATATAGTCCGATATAGCCCATCTTCGAACTTAACCTGCTTATGGACAAAAAAAGAATCTGTGCAAAATTTCAGCTCAATATCTCTATTTTTAAAGACTGTAGCGTGATTTCAACAGACAGACGGACAGACGGACGGACATGGCTAGATCGTCTTAGATTTTTACGCTGATCAAGAATATATATACTTTATAGGGTCGGAAATGGATATTTCGATGTGTTGCAAACGGAATGACAAAATTAATATATCCCCATCCTTCGGTGGTGGGTATAATAACTGTTGAATAGAAAAGGGGGATGATGTTCAATCTTTAGTTGGCTAGGAAACCTGGAATTCAAGCGTGCTAAATTCGGCCAGGCCGAATGTTGGGAACACACACCATGGATTCTGCTAAAAATGTATATAAAATAAAATTACTTGAAGAGCAGTATTATATTCTACATACCAAACTTCTGTCAAACCAGCAGTTGTTAGAAGTCATAAAATAACACCGCATGAAAAATTTCAGCCAAATTGATACAAATTGCGGCTTGTAAGGACTCAAGAAGTCAAAGCGGAGTCCTCGAAGTATCGATTCAGAATCTGAGGGAATCCATTTCGAAGGAATAGCTTCCTTCCGGACTAAATCTAGTGCTGCACCTGGCCAGATCTCACCAATCTTTTTAGCGCACAACGATACATTTCAATTGAGCGTTGATCCCCGAAGGCAATTTGTCTGTATCGGCCTCGATACCAGCCTGCATCGTTACAAACTGGAGGAGATGCTGATGGCAGTCCATTGAGTATCTTACTCCAATTATTCCTAGGTATGCAGCCTTGTTTTTCTCCCTTGTAGACAACTGCCACCACTAAACTATCCCTAGCGACATTAGCAAAGGCTCTTGGACCCATCTTACTGTTGTTCGCCCTAGTTCTTTTAGGCATGGGATGCCCTGCAGATGAGCGCGCACAAAGTCTCTCTATAAACCTGAGAGCGATGCGTCTTCTATTATTCCAACCTCTTAAAGAACGTGTTGGATTTGCCGGGGAAGGCAGATGGCCTGGCAAATTATAGGCATGCGATGAAAGAAAAGGTTCGGCCTTGTCCTTAAGACTCGAATCAGGTCTCTTCGTCAAAAGCCCCTGCTGAACAGTCGAATGATGGCTAGAGGAGCCTGGAGCAAAACATATTGCGGCTTTTAAGGACTCAAGAAGTCAAAGCGGGAGATCGGTTTATGTGGGAGCCAAATCAGGTTCTAGACCGATTGAGACGTACTTGGCACAGTTGTTGGAAGCCGTAGCAGAACAACACCGGCAAAATTTCAATCAAATCGGACCAAAATTGAGGTGTGTAAGAACTCAAGAAATCAAATCGGTAGATCGGTTTATATGGGAGCTATATCAGGTTACAGATCGATTTGAACCGTACTAGGCACAGTTGGGGCTTGTAAGGGCTCAAGAAGCCAAATCGGGAGATCAGTTTATATGGGAGCTATATCTGGTTATGGACCGATTTTAACCGTACTTGGCACTGTTGTGGAAAGTCATAGCAGAAAACTACCTGCAAAATTTCAACCAAATCGGACAAAAATTGAGGCTTGTAAGGGCTCAAGAAGTCAAATCGGGAGATCGGTTTATATGGGAGCTATATCAGGATATAGATCGATTTGAACCGTACATGGCACGGTTGTGGGAAGTCATAACAGAAAACCATGTGCCGAATTTCAGCTGAATCGGATAAAAATTGGGGCTCGTAAGGGCTCAAGAAGCCAAATCGGGAGATCAGTTTATATGGGAGCTATATCTGGTTATGGACCGATTTGAACCGTACATGGCGCAACTGTTGTGGAAAGTCATAGCAGAAAACTACCTGCAAAATTTCCACCAAATCGGACAAAAATTGAGGCTTGTAAGGGCTCAAGAAGTCAAATCGGGAGATCGGTTTATATGGGAGCTATATCTGGTTATGGATTGATTTTAACCGTACATGGCGCAACTGTTGTGGAAAGTCATAGCAGAAAACTACCAGAAAAATGTCAACCAAATCGAACAAAAATTGCAGCTTGTAAGGGATCAAGAAGCCAAATAGGGAGATCGGTTTATATGGGAGCTATATAATGTTATAGATCGTTTTGGACCCTACTTAGTACAGTTGTCGAATCGGACAAAAATTGAGGCTTCCATGGGCTCAAGAAGTCAAATCGAGACATCGGTTTATATGGGAGCTATATCCAAATCTGAACCGATATGGTCCATTTGCAATCCCTAGCGACCTACATCAATATTAAGTATCTGTGCAAAGTTTGGCTAGCGGCTAGCTCTACGCGTTCGACAGCCATCGTGACTTCGACGGACAGACGGACATGGCTAGATCGACTCCGAACGTCGAGACTATCAAGAATATATATACCTTAAGGGGTCTTAGACGAATACTTGGAGATGTTACAAACGGAATGACTATGACCATCCTTTGGTGGTGGGTATTAAAATATTAACTGGCAACCCCATCAAGAATATGCATCCTTGATTACCTGTCCTTCAGCCCGTACGTAACTATAAGTGGTTGCTTTCCCACACTATTTGTTCCATATGTTTTTTTTCCGATTGGTACGTTTCCACATAGATGTTTCACCATAGTCCCATATTGTTGCGATCGACCCACGTTACCGTTTGAGTTTTGTTTTTATAGGGGTTAGGTGGACTTGGTGCCAAAACCGAATATGTTCACTACTGTCAGAGAGCTTTCATTTGACGCATGTCACCACATGTTCATGTGGAGATTTTTTTGCTATAAATAATTTCTGATTGAATTTTTTTTACAAGAATCCCCAAAACAACTATTTCGGGCAACGATGATTTCAAAATCGTCGTTTTTTTTTTTTAGAAAATTTGCTTTGGAGGCTACAAATATTGTTTGGTGCAAAAACTTGTTTTCCATGCAGTTACGGAGCGAATAAAGTAAAACAAGCATAATCCCGAAAACATTTTGAAAACTCGAAGGTTTTCCCTGTAAGGAAGGGCAAAAGTTGGGCGATGCCAACTATATAATAACCTACACCTACCCTATAAGTACAAAGTGGGTGCTATAGCCAATGAACCAATTTTGATGGATCTCGGCGGATGTCTTCAGATGGGTTATTAACAAATCCGGGATATTTAAAAATCATTATGCAAATTACCCACGGTACGAACATATATTTGGGAGCTGTATCCAAAATCTGAACCGATTTCTAGAAAACTTATCAGATATTGTGGTAGTCGGCGAGGAAAGCGTTGTACAAAGTTTTGGTAAGATTGCTCCTGCAGTGGCTCTAGGAGTGAAAATCGGGCCATATACATATATGGCAGCTATATGTAAATCTGATTTCTATTCTATCAGTATTGAAAGTCACAAGAAAATCAATCCCTCTTAGCAAATTTCGAGAGATTCGTTTAACAAGTGAGCACTTTATTGCAATATTTCTCAAAATTGGACGAACATATATTTGGGAGCTATATCTAAAGCGATTTCGAGCAAATTTCTCAGGCATTGTGGTAGTCGTCGAGGAAAGCGTTTTGCAAAATTTTTGCAAGATTGGCCAATATATGCGCTTGCTGTGACTCTGCTAGTTAAAATCGGGCGATATATATATGAGAGTTATATCTAAATCTAAACTATCGAGAGTCCCCAAAAAATATTCTTTCTGCTTAATTACGAGATAATTGATAAACAAATGACCATTTTATTGCATTATTACTGCAATTCGGACGAACATACTTATGGGAGCTATATCCAAATCTGAACCGCTTTTGTCCAATTTCACTCATCTTAAAATTTGGAAACGACGACCTGTTCTTTGTACAAAAATTAACATGGGCAGATGGACAGACAGGCGGACAGACAGGCGGACAGACAGACAGACAGACGGACAGACAGACAGACGGATAGACGGACAGGCAGACAGACGGACATATCCAAATCGAAGAATGTGATTCTGAGTCTATCGGTATACTTAGCATTGAGGCCACAATATATGGCCATAATCGTCTGGTTCTAGGGGACTTTAATGCGCATCACACTTCATGGCATTCTCCCCTAGGAAACGACCAGCGTGGCATAGCTTTGGCAGAGCAGATTGAAAGCTTCACGTTTTGCACGGTGAATGAGGATGCCCCCACTAGGATTACGAGGAGGTGCAGCAGCTCGCCAGACATCTCCATGGCATCCCCTGATCTCCTGACTGATGTATCCTGGCAAGCCGTCATCTCTTTGGGGTCAGACCACCTCCCCATAATTCTCACCATCGACCGACCACCCGACTTCATAACCTCTGAGCGCCGGACGTTTATCAATCATAAGAATCAGAGAGTATACCAATTACCGCTTCAGTGAACTGCCACCCCCCTCGGATGTGCTGGTGGCCGAGAGGAAATTCCGAGACATCATTAACGCAGCAGCCGCTTACTTTATACCAGCCGGTCGAATACACCAAGTGCGGCCCAATTTCCCGGCGCAATCAGTGAGATTCGTGCAAAGGACCCCGCTAACCCCAATCAGCGAGCTGAATCTGGAAATAAACAGAGTAGTCAACGAACATAAGCGGAATTTGTGGCTGGAACACTTGGAGCAATGTAACTTAGGCACCAGTGTAGGCAATCTGTGGTCTACTGTTAGTCACTCTCAAACCCCGGTAGATGGGATGACAGGAACTCAGTCACTTTTGGCGAAATAACTGTGACTGATCCGAAGAGATGCGCCAGTTTATTCAACCGTTAATTTATTGTGCATCCCGTGAGTGGCAGGGTAAGGAGGAGAGACATTCGCCGTATTCGTGGTCTCCGAGCCGATGAAAAGCCATCACAATTTAACGTGGCGAAGTTACGAATGTCATCCGTGGCGCCAAATCTTCTAAGGCGTTGGGCCGACGGAATTTCCACATTGATGTTGAAGAATCTGGATTCACCTGGAATTGAGTACCCTACTACTGTTCTCAACCTGTCTTTCCACACTAGTACCCAATGTCTGGAAAATGGACAGAGTAATCCCGCTACTGAAGCTTGGAAAGGACTCGAGTTTGGGGGAGTCGTACAGACCGATCTCAATTCTCTCACCAATGGCAAAGACGCTAGAGGCATTACTCCTCCCGAGCGTCGTAGGAGAATGTCCATTCGCCGAGCATCAACATGGATTTCGAAGACTGCATAGCACAACAACAGCTTTGCACGCCATCACCGCACGTATTGGCCGTGGTTTCAATCAGCCCAGGCCATGTGATAGAACGATCCTGGTGGCACTGGACCTATCGAAGGCATTTCACACGGTCAGCCATGCCAAATTATTTGAGGACATCGCCAACACGTCGCTCCAGCCAGGCTTGAAACGCTGGGTCGCGAATTATCTGTGTGGACGCCAGTCATTTGTGGAATTTAGGGATAAGAAGTCGAAGCACCGTAGAGTGAAACAGGGAGTTCCCCAAGGTGGGGTGATATCTCCGGCACTGTTTAACCTCTACCTATCTTCCATTCCACCCCCTCCAGACGGCATAGAGATTGTATCATATGCGGACGATTGTACGATCATGGCACCAGTCCCCCATCGATTATTGACATATGCGATAGATTGAACGTCTACCTCAATGAACGTGCTTCATAATTCGCTGTAAGAAATCTGAAGATATCTGCCACCAAATCTTCAGCCACATTGTTCACTACAAATACGCGAGAGGTGAATACCGAACTGACTGTGATGATCGATGGAGAAATGATTAAAAATACTTGATGTCACATATGACAGCTCTTACACATTCTCCCCACATGCCACAGCAATCTGCGATAAAGTCAAAAGTAGAAACAAGGTCCTCAAGTCACTTGCTGGCAGAACTTGGGGTGCAGACATAGAAACCTTGCTGACCACGCACAAAGCAATTGGCCGGTCTGTGGTAAGTTATGCAGTGCCAGTGTAGTTTCGTCAACTTTGTGACACGCAGCGGAATAACATTCAGATCTGTCAGAATGGCGCCCGCTGAACAGCGACGGGCTGTCTCCTCAGTTCTCATGTGGACCAGCTCCATCAGGAGACATAGATGCTACCAGTGCGAAGACATAACTACATGCTGTCTAAGCAATACCTTTTGGGCTGTTATCGCAGAGACCATCCAAATCATTATCTTGTGGATAGATATCCACCGCCCAGAAGCCTTAAGGTAGATCTAGAGTGTGAGGTTGAGCGCTACAAGAGAGAACCTCTAGATCAAGTGGCATATCAATCAGGTCTAGACAATATTCATGCAGATACGGTAGCAGTTGCGGTAAATGGCTATCGGGTGAATGTAGTCCTTGGAGAACGACCGCCTCCCATAGAATTTATGTAACGTAGCACTACCTTTAAAACCTTAAATCGAGAGATCGGTCTATATGGCAGCTATATCCAAACCTGGACCGATCTGGGCCAAATTGGAGAAGGATGCCGAGGATCCTTAAAAAACTCACTGTTCCAAATTGCAGCAAAAACCAGATAACAAATGTGGCTTTTATGGGCCTAAGACCCTAAATCGGCGGATCGGTCTATATGGCAGCTATATTCAAATCTGAACCGATCTGGGCCAAATTGACGAAGGATGTCGAAGGGCCTAAGAGAACTCACTGTCCCAAACTTCAGCAAAATCGAATAATAAATGTGGCTTTTATGGGCCTAAGACCCTAAATCGGAGGATCGGTTTATATGGCAGCTATATCCAAATCTGCACCGATCTGGTCCCAGTTGAAGAAGGATGTCGAAGGGGCTCACACAACTTACTGTCCCAAATTTCGGCGACTTCGGACAATAAATGCGCCTTTTATGGGCCCAAAACCTTAAATCGAGAGATCGGTCTATATGACAGCTATATCTATATGGCAGGACCGATCTGGGTCAAATTGGTGAAGCATGTCGAGGATCCTAACAAAACTCACTGTTCCAAATTTCAGCAAAACCAAATAACAAATGTGGCTTTTAGGGGCCTAAGACCCTAAATCGGCGGATCGGTCTATATATGGGTCAAATTGAAGTAGGATTGTCGAGGAGCCTAACACAACTCACTATCCCAAATTTCAGCAAAATAAAAAAAATGAATTTGTGCAAACTTTCAGCTTAATATCTCTTTTTTTAAAGACTGTAGCGTGATTTCAACAGACAGACGGACGAACATGGCTAGATCGTCTTAGATTTTCCCGCTGATGAAGAATATATATATACTTTATATATGCATATTTCGACGTGTTGCAAACGGAATGACAAAATTATCCAGAGATTAGATGTAGCATTAAATTCAGTGCATCAGATGGTGTCGTCCTCAGTGCGGTTGTGATGTACAAACAAGCCATTCTTTGAATCCGGTTGAGTATTGAACAGTAGGTGGACTTTTGAAGCGCCGTCCACCAGACCACAATACCATATAGCATTATAGGTCTGACAACTGCATTATATACCCAATGCATGACGCGCGGCCTAATCCCCAAACTTTTGCTAATGGGTCTCTTGCAGGTGTATAGGGCAAGAGTTGCCTTTCTTGCCCTTTTCACAATGTTGGATTTGAAGTTAAATTTCCTGTCCAGCAAAACACCCAGGTATTTTGCGCATTCTGTAAGAACATTCCCTCCACCCAAGGAGATAGATGCCACTGTAGGCAACTTGTATCTCCTGCTGAAAAGAACTATTTTTGTCTGGCAGGGATTATCGCCTAGACCACTTTCGGTAGCCCACTTCGCTGTTGCATGTAGTGCTCTTCTAAAGTATATCTCTTAGAGTACTAAGCGCAATAGCCACGCAACCACTTTTAAACCTTTTCCTTACACAGACAATAATATATTATTAATGGCTATATTCCAAAATAGAGGAGACAGTACACCTGCTTGGGGAATTCCTTTGCTGATCCATCTGTTTGGATCCACAGACCCTAAGCCTGTCGTAATGCGTCTTTTGATAAGTAAGTTATTAATAAACTTTCTTACGGTAGAGTTGATGCCTAGTAACTACAACTCCTTCATGATTGGCGTCGGTTTTCCATTATTGAAAGCGCCTTCAATGTCAAGATATTTTACCATTTTATATTCGTTGACAGTAAGAGAACCCTCTATGTATCCCACTGGGTAGTAAAGGGATGTTTAGGTGGATTTTCCTTTGCTATATGCATGCTGCTGCCGCGACAGGCGATCTCCAGAAACCTTTGCCCTAAGATATGATTTTATCAACCTCCCAAGAGTCTTCAGCATTAGGGATGACATACTAATAGGAAAAATATCTTTCGCCTCCGTGTGGTAAGTTTTTCCAACTTTCGAAATAAAAATGACCTTCGTGTCCCTCCATCCCGTAGGTATATGCGACATGCTGATACAAGCAGAATATATCTACCTAAGCCAAGGGACCAGTCTATCAGACACAGCTTGTAATTCAACCGATGATACATCATCAGGGTGTGACGAATCCTGACTCCACGTTGTCTGTTAGCGAATTTCCCGGGAAATGTGTGCAAACGAGTAGTTCTAGTGTTTCCTCACTAGACATAATACCAACATTCTCTGATTTCTGAATATACCCCACCGTAATAGGTCTCGAGGACAGAATCTTCCTTAGCCTCGAGGCCTCAGATGTATACTCCACGGAGCCACAGAATTCCACATAGGATTTGTCCTGAGCCTTTCTCAGCTCGCCCTTATATTTTCTTAGCTCAGCCTTTTTGGATGTCCCAATCTTGTGGGACTCCCACAAGAACGCTTTTGCCCTGTTGAAGAGTTTTCTGCAGTCCTTCCTTAGACCAACCAGCCCAACCTTGGCGGCCGCTGTTTGCGCCTTGAGTCATTCAGGACCTTCGTCATCCGCTTGACCATTATGTCTATATCCTCCGCAGTTTCCACTTCCTTTTCTGGTCTAGAAGGTATAGACGTGCAGAATTTGTGCCGAAATTTATCCCAATCCACCGAATCTTTGGGAATTCTTCACTCACCATCTTTCCAACTGTTTATTCAGTTGCTTCAACCGATTGAACCAACCCCTCACTCATTTGCGTACAATTCAATTGTAAATCCATTGCATCAATTGTCCCACATCAATAATTGCTCAATACCCCCAAAAAGAGCAACTAATTCGATCATCAATGAAATGTGACAACATTGTTGTCAGAATAATTGGCATTGCGACAATTAGTCGCTAAAATGGAAATAAAATATTTAAAATCAATTTGATACAAAATTTCGGATAAAGATATTTTTGTTAGTATCTTGCAAACAAAACCCAGTCTTAATGATGTGCAGCTAGTGAAAATTGTGACCCAAAAATTGAGAATAAATGAGGCTTTCATTTATAAGGGTTGTGGAATTTGTCTTGCATTATAACGATATATACAAAACAGGAGACATCGGTTCCGAACGTTGTATACCCACCACCAAGGATATACGTAAATGTATTAAACATTTGATAATAAATATCCTTTGTAGTCACATAAGGAGCTAGTTGGCTCGTTTAATTTCGAACGGCAGAAAAATCGAATAAAAAAAGAAGTAAAAACGCATCAAGATGGGCCGTGCCGAACTTTGGATACCCACCACCATAAATAAATTTATTTGAATATAACTCTACTTTATCCATATTGGGCCGACCTGGACATATTTGGTCAATAAATAAGGCTTTTATGAGCCCAAGACCCAAAATCGGCAGCTATATCCAAATAAGTTCTAATGTGAACCATAATAAATAGGTTCGGATATCGGCTGGGCTAATTCAACTCACTGTTCCAAATTTAGTTTCGAGCTTAAATTTGTATAGGGCTGCACTCAATTGATAATGTGAGAAGTTAGTTTCACTCTAATTTGTTCCATTATGGGATGTTCGGGATACACCAAACCACATGGTACTACATTGTTCCAAATTTTAGCGAAAGCAGATAATAAATGCGCCTTTTACGAGCTTAAAACCCTAAGTCGGCACATCTGTATATGTGACAGCTATATCCAAGTGAAATCTGATGTGGCCTCTACTGCAACTCACTGTTCCGAATTTCAGCGAAACTGGGCAACAATTATGGGCTTAAGACCCTGAATCTGTAGATCGGTCTATATGGCAGCTATGTGTAAATAAAGCCCGATTCTCTCATATCAATAAGTGCAGTTTAATTCAAAATTTAAATTTTAAGCTGTAATTAAATATCACGCACATAGAACTCTCTTTCATATTCCGGTCCTCTTTCAAATATGGTTCTTGTTGTAGTAGATTCAACAAGTAAAAGTTCGGCCGGGCCGAATCTTATATACCCTCCACATTGGATCGCATTTGTCGAGTTCTTTTCCCGGCATCTCTTCTTAGGCAAAACAGGATATAAGAAAAGATTTGCTCTGCTATTAGAGCGATATCAAGATATGCTCCGGACCACGCTAACTTCCGAAAGCACGCTAACTTCCGAAGGAGTAACGCTAGTCGCTTGAAATTTTACACAAATACTTCTTATTAGTGTAGGTCGGTTGGTATTGTAAATGGGCCATATCGGTCCATGTTTTGATATAGCTGCCATATAAACTGATCTTGGGTCTTGATTTCTTGAGCCTCTAGAGTGCGCAATCCTTATCCGATTGGAATGAAATTTTGTACGACCTCTTTTGTTATGATATCCAACAATTGTGCCAAGTATGGTTCAAATCGGTCTATAACCCGATATAGCTGCCATATAAACCGATCTTGGATCTTGACTTCTTGAGCCTCTAGAGGTCGCAATTATTATCCGATTTGCCTGAAATTTTGTACGACGGATCCTCTCATGACCATCAACATACGTGTTTATTATGGTCTGAATCGGTCTATAGCTCGACACAGCTCCCATATAAATCGATCTCTCTATTTTACTTCTTAAGGCCCCAAGGGGCGCAATTCCTAAGAAGAGATGCCGGGAAAAGAACTCGACAAATGCGATCCATGGTGGAGGGTATATAAGCCCCGGCCGAACTTAGCACGCTTTTATTTGTTTTTTTTTTTTTTGGTTTTTACCATAGGAAGGGGATATAATCACACCTCGAAATATTGATCTAGGACCCATAAATTCTAAATCGGTTCATATCCTGATATAGCTCCCATATAAACCGATTTCCCTATTTGACTTATTTAGCCCCAAGAAGACGCAATTGTTATCGGATAGGGCTGAAATTGTGCATGTATTGTTTTGCATGTACGGTTGAATTCGGTGGGCAACCCGATTTGACATCTTGAGCCCCTGCAGTCCGTAGTTTTTTGTCCGATTTTGCTAAAAATTTTTAGTGTTCCGTTACAACTATAGACTGATCTTAACCATATTAGAGTCCGATGTCGGGAGGCTTAAAATAACTCTCTATTTTAAATTTCAGCGAAATCGGGTAATACTTGCAGCTTTTATGGGATTATGACCCATAACCGGCAGATCGGTCTATATGCCATCTACATCTATATATGGTCCAATCTGAAACATATTTAAGTCGGATGTCGGGAGACTTAAAACAATCCACTATTTAAAATTTTATCGAAAGCGGATAATAATTGCGGATTTTATGGGCTTAAGACCACCAATCGGCAGATCGGTCCAAATGGCAGTTACATAGAAATATGGTCTGATATGGGCCATTTTCGGTTTGAATATCGGTACAACTTTCAGTTTAAAATTTCGGCGAAATCAGCCAAAAATTTGGCTTTTACGGGCTCAGGACCCTAAGTCGCCAGATCGGTCTATATGGCGGTTATATCCATACAAAGTCCGATTTGGCCCGTTCAAGAACTTAATCTGCGTAAAGAAGAAATACGCGTCTGTCGTCAATTTGGCCCAGATCGGTCTAGATTTGGATATAGCTGCCATATAGACCGATCCTCCGATTTATGGTGTTAGGCCCATAAAAGACACATTTATTATCCGATTTTGCTGAAATTTGGGAGAGTGAGTTGTGTTAGGCCCTTCGACAACTTTCTTTAATTTGGCCCAGATCGGTCCAGATTTGGATTGGGCTTTGGGCCCATAAAAAGCTCATTAATTTTCCGATGTAGCCGAAATTTGGGACAGTTTGTTAAGTTAAGCCCCTTGACATACTTCTGCAATATCGCACATATCGGTCCAGATTTGGACATAGCTGCCATATAGACCGATATCTAGGTTTTGGTTTTGGGGCCATAAAAGAAGCATTTATTGTCCGATTTCGCCGGAATTTGGGACAGTTCTTTGTGTTAGGCTCTTCGATATTTGTATGCAACTTGGCCCAAATCGGTCCAGATTTGGATATAGCTGCCATGTAGATCGATATCTCGATTTAAAGTCTTGGCCCCACAAAAAGCGCATTTATAATCCGATTTCACTGAAATTTGGCATAGTGACTTATGTTAGGCTTTTCGACATCTGTGTCGTATATGTTCCGGATCGGTTTATTTTTAGATATAGCTACTGTGCTTATTAGTATTTGGTTCAAATCGGAACATATTTTGATATAACTGATATGGGACATAAGGTATGAAATGGAATATACCTGAGGTGGTGGGTATCCAAAGTTCGGCCCGGCCGAACTTAACGCCTGTTTACTTGTTTAGAAATCAAATCGGGATTTGAATGAGGTGTCAACGGCCTTAAGAAGTCATATCGGTACTTAGGGGGGCTTATATCTCCATATTGACCAACTCGGATAAAACTTATCACTGATGTTGTAAGTCAAAGGAAGGGTTTTAGGGTCAAATTTCAAAAAAATCTGGTAAAAATGTAGGCTTCTGGGGAATCAAGAAATCACAACCCGGCATCGGTTTATATGGAGGCTTAATCTGTTTATAGACCGATTCGGATCATACCTGGCATGCGAATTGAGGCTTGTAGGGGCTCAAATATTCAATTACGGGGATCGGTTTAAATGGGGCTATCTCAGTTTATATAACGACTAGGATCATACTTGGCATGGCTGTTGAAAGTCATAATACAATTTTTTTGTTCTAATTTTCAGCCAAATCTGACCAAAATTGAGGCTTCTTGGGGCTCAAGTAATCAAAACCGGGAATCGTTTTATAGGGGGGTCTATATCCAAATATGAACCGATATGACCTACATCAATAAGAAGTATCTGTGTAAAGTTTCAAGCAGCTAGCTTTAAACGTTCGACAGTTATCGGGATTTCAACGAACGGATGGCTAGCTCCACTCAGAATGTCGAGACGATCTAGAATATATATACTTTATGGGGTCGCAGATCAATATTTTGAGATGTTAAAAACGGAATGACTAGATTAATATACCCCCATTCTATGGTGGTAGGTATAAAAAATGAATTTAGAATTTGGCGATAGATATGTTGGGGTAAAATGCATGTCTTTTTTAAGGGGTAATATTTTAGACGGTCTTGCAGTTTGGTGGACGATATCCCAAAAATTTTGCACAAAAGAAAGTAGAAACCTACCTCAGAAATTATTATTTGAAGTCTAACCATAGAGGGTATACAAAAATTATGGTTTGGAGAATGAGCTGGATTGTTATAAAAATGTGACTTTGCGATCAATCCGTTATATGGTGTTGCAGTAGGGTGGACAATATGCCATAACCAATTGAATATTAAACTTAAGTCCAAAGTGTTTGTACGAACATAAGCATTGGTCGTTATCGCGGTAATAGATTTTCACAGGCGATAACATGTGTGTTCTTGGTCCGATGGTAGTCGTGAGAGAAGTTTTATGTATAGTGCTACGGTTTGGTGGACGATATGACAAAATCAAATTGACACTGAGCATTATGGGAAGACCTAGAAAACAAGCAAGAATATTCATACTACTAAAACTAACGGCCTTATTCACAAGACTTAATGTTGATTTGAAATAGGTTTATTTGACATATTTCCTTTATAGAACTGTCAAATAAACCTATTTTAAGGCTTCATAAATGTTTGTGAATAGGTTCGTAAAAGTTTTACTGCCGCAAATTAGTATCTAAGTCAAATAAAAACCACACAACTACCTCATAAAACCCTCATTGCAGGTGTTTTATGCTATTGCCTCATTCGTTTCAGTGGACGAGTATGATGAACTCTTGAACTTCGGTTACACTTCAATTAACTTTGGCCTCCAACCGGTTAATTATTTTGTAGGCATTTATTTTTTTTTTTTAAATCCATCAAATATTACCTTTAACATTATTTAAGTTATTGTGTAATTTATGAAATAAAGGCGTAACAAAAATTATGTATAGCTGTTGTTGGTATTTTAACAACTAAAAAAAAAAGGTGAACAAAATAAACATTAACTTTGATTTAATTTCCACGTAAATGCCGCATTAAGTTGGTGATTGTGGGTAAACGAACAATTTTTTTAATGTCGTATTTCTGTTGTTGGCCTTTCTTTATTACGCTAACTTTTCATGGTAAATTCTGTGAATTTTGTTTTTGCCCAGCGATGGATGGGAAATTGAACCCCATCAAAAACATGGCAGGGAAAACAGAGCCTAAAAAGTTCAAAGACTTGTGGCTGCGCAATATTTTCGTGTGTTTGTGCTTTGGGTGAATTTCAAAAACATTGTTTTTATGTCATGTTTTTTGTGTTTATTTTAGAAAAAATAAAAAATCACCATTCCTACATGACTGACGAATGAAACCAAAGATCTTGTAGTATATCGGTCATATTAAAGCCAGCGTATGTGTAACACAACAAAAAAAAAAAAACAGCACAACATCATAACAAAAGTCAAAGTATGTATTAAATTACAGGAAATATGCTTATAATTTGCCAAAGACAACAACGAAAATAATAATAGAAATATACAAAAAATTTCTAAATCTATGTTTTGAAAGAGACCTACAGAAATAGCCGACCAACTTCAATCATAATAGCTAATTAAAAACAAATAAAAGCATACCATGTTCGGCCGGGCCGAATCTTGGGAATCCATCACAATGGATTCAGCTAAAAATATATTTGAAGGGCATAATTTTATTCTACATGCCAAACTTCTGTTAAACCAAAAAAAAATAAAGCTCTGGGAACCGAACAAGGATGTTCGAAAGACCGGTTTCTTGGAAGCTAATTCAGGTAATTGACCAATTTGGACCGTAATTGGCATAGGTGTTGGAAGTCGTAACAGAATACCGCATGCAAAATAGACTAATCGGAAAACAAGTAAAAGCGTGCTAAGTTCGGCCGGGCCGAATCTTATATACCCTCCACCATGGATCGCATTTGTCGAGTTCTCTTCCCGGCATCTCTTCTTAGGCAAAAAAGGATATAAGAAAAGAGTTGCTCTGCTATTAAAACGATATCAAGATATGGTCCGGTTCGGACCACAATTAAATTATATGATGGAGACCTGTGTAAAATTTCAGCCAATTCGTATAAGAATTGCGCCCATTGGGACTCACGAAGTAAAATAGAGAGAACCGATACAGATCCCATATTAATGGATCTGTATTGGGCTATAGACCGATTCAGACCATAGTAAACACGTTTGTTGATGGTCATGAGAGGATCCGTCGTACAAAATTTCAGGCATATCGGATAATAATTGCGACCTCTAGGGGTCAAAAAGTCAAGATCACAGATCGGTTTATATGGCAGCTATATCAGGTTATGAATCGATTTGAACCTTATTTGACACAGTTGTTGAAAGTAAAAATAAAATATGTCATGCAAAATTTCAGCCAAATCGGATAGGAATTGCGCCCTCTAGAAACTTAAGAAGTCAAATCCCCAGATCTGTTTATATGACAGCTATATCAGGTTATGGACCGCTTTCCACCATACTTAGCACAGTTGTTGGATATCATAACGAAATACTATGTGCCAAAATTTATTCGAATCGGATAAGAACTGTGCCCTCTAGAGGCTCAAGAAGTCAAGACCCAAGATCGGTTTATATGGCAGCTATATCAGGTTATAGACCGATTTAAACCATACTTGACACAGTTGTTGGGTATCATAACAAAACACGTCGTGCAAAATTTCATTCTGATCTGATAAGAATTGCGCACGCTAGAGGTTCAAGAAGTCAAGACCCAAGATCGGTTTATATGGCAGCTATATCAGGTTATGGACCGATTTGAACTATACTTGCCACAGTTGTTGGATTTCATAACAAAACACGTCGTGCGAAATTTTATTCCAATCGGATAAGAATTGCGGCCCTTCAGGGATTTTTAGACTCGTTACATAAAACAATACTTGGAGACCAAAAATGGTGGGCTTTACAATTTTTATACCCTCCACCATAGGATGGGGGTACACTAATTTCGTCATTCTGTTTGTAACTACTCGAAATATTCGTCTGAGACCCCATAAAGTATATATATTCTTGATCGTCGTGACATTTTATGTCGATCTAGCCATGTCCGTCCGTCCGTCTGTCTGTCGAAAGCACGCTAACTTCCGAAGGAGTAAAGCTAGCCGCTTGAAATTTTGCACAAATACTTCTTATTAGTGTAGGTCGTCTGGTATTGTAAATGGGCCATATCGGTCCATGTTTTGATATAGCTGCCATATAATCCGATCTTGGGTCTTGACTTCTTGAGCCTCTAGAGTGCGCAATTCTTACCCGATTGAAATGAGTATTTGGACAACGTGTTTTGTTATGATTTCCAATAACTGTGCCAAGTATGGTTCAAATCGGTCCATAACCTGATATAGCGACATATAAACCGATCTTGGGTCTTGACTTCTTGAGTCCCTAGAGTGCGCAATTCTCATCCGATTGGAATGAAATTTTGCAAGACGTGTTTTGTTATGATATCCAAGAACTATGCCAAGTATTGTTCGAATCGGTCCATAACCTGATATAGCTGCCATATAAACCGATCTTGGGTCTTGACTTCTTGAGCCTCTACAGTGCGTAATTCTCATCCGATTGGAATGAAATTTTGCAAGACGTGTTTTGTTATGATATTCAACCACTGTGCCAAGTATGGTTCAAATCGGTTCATAACCTGATATAGCGGCATATAAACCGATCTTGGGTCTTGACTTCTTGAGCCCCTAGAGTGCGCAATTTTTACCCGATTGAAATGAAAATTTGGACAACGTGTTTTGTTATGATATCCAATAACTGTGCGAAGTATGGTTCGAATCGGTCCATAACCTGATATAGCTGCCATATAAACCGATCTGGGGTCTTGACTTCTTGAGCCTCTAGCGTCCGCAATTCTTATCCGATCAGAATGAAATTTTGCACGACGTGTTTTGTTATTACATCCAACAACTGTGCCAAGTATGGTTCAAATCGGTCCATAACCTGGTATAACTGCCATATAAACAGATATGGGGACTTGACTTCTTGGGCTTCTAGAGGGCGCCATTTCTATCCGATTTGGCTGAAATTTTGCATGACGTATTTTATTCTGACTTTCAACTGCTGTGTCAAATAAGGTTCAAATCGGTTCATAACCTGATATAGCTGTCATATAAACCGATCTGGGATCTTGACTTCTTGAGCCTCTAGAGGTCGCAATTATTATCCGATTTGCCTGAAATTTTGTACGATGGACTCCCTCATGACCATCAACATACGTGTTTGTTATGGTCTGAATCGGTCTATAGCCCGATACAGCTCCCATATAAATCGATCTCTCTATTTCACTTCTTGAGCCCCCAAAGGCCGCAATTCTTATTCGAATTGGCTGACATTTTACACAGGTCTCCAACATATAATTTAATTGTGGTCCAAACCGGACCATATCTTGATATCGCTCTAATGGCAGAGCAAATCTTTTCTTATATCCTTTTTTGCCTAAGAATAGATGCCGGGAAAATAACTCGACAAATGCGATCCATGGTGGAGGGTATATAAGATTCGGCCCGGCCGAACTTAGCACGCTTTTACTTGTTATACATACCACCACAGGATGAGGGGTATACTAACGATGTCATATAAAATTCTGCCTGACCTAAACTCCCCCTAAACAACACATACATACCGACTATAGCAATATATAGAGCAAATGTGATTTTTGGGAGTAGAGTATGAATCTGTTATCCACTTTCCACTTTTGGGGCAAAATGTTTGTCTATCCACCACCAATAGCAAGAGTATGAAGTAGATCTACCATCGAAACTATAATGGACGGACTCCCCCCTTACACTTTTTTTTCAAAAACTCCAGATTTTGGAGATGGGTGGGGCAATTCAAAATTTAGTTTGTTTATAATAACTCAAAAACAGAAATTTGGTATCCTTATTTAGGGTGGAATATGTAGGAGGGCCGCGCCACCTCCAAAGCCCGCTTAATGGAAATACAAATCAATAATGGCAATATGGAGCTCAAATTCAAGGTCTCTCTAGAGAACGAATCTGATATATGACGGTCCACCTCACCACCAAATATACTCCCATACTGAACTTAATTAACGACCATACCAAAATAAGGCTCAACTAAAAGGTATATGGTAGTAGAGCACCAATATGATTTCCACGTTGGGGCGAAATATCTGAAAGGCCGTTCCAGTACCCCCGGGAAGGACTTTCCTGACCGTGCCAGTTTAGGGCTCAGACAAAATAAGAGAGTGAGAGAAGGTGTAGCGGAGCGGGCCCTGTCCAGCTGGTATAATAAAATTCAGTGATTCAAAATTCAAGAGCTATTCGTTTGTAAGACAATTCATTTTTATACCCTACACCACTAATGTAGTGCAGGGTATTAGTACTTAGTGAATTAGTTTGTAACACCCAAAAGGAAGAGAGATAGACCCATTGATAAGTATACCGATCGACTCAGAATCACTTTTTGATTCGATTTGCCTATGTCCGTCTGTCTGTCTCTCTGTCCGTCTGTCCATGTTAAATTGTGTACAAAGTACAGGTCGCAATTTTCATCCGATCGTCTTCAAATTTGGTACGGACGTGTTTTTCGGCCTAGAGACGAAGCCTAGAAGACAAAATTGGAAAAAATCAGTTCATATTTGGATAAAGCTCCCATATATATGTTCGTCCGATGATCATTTATTAACCGATTTTCTCGAAATTTGGCAGGAAGGGGTAATTTGGGTAATTTGCAAAAATGTTGTCATTTGTCAAATTTGGGACTGCAAGTTGTTGTAGGTCGAGAGATACAGCTTCCATATAAACCGATCTCCCTATTTTACTTCTTGAGCCCCTAAAGGACGCAATTCTTATTCGAATTGGCTGATATTTTACACAGGTTTCCAACATATAATTTAATTGTGGTCCCTTCCGTTCGAAGGGTTCTTGAGAATCTCGACGTATATAAATTCCGGAATCTCGACGTAAATAAATTCCTGAATCTCGACGTAAATAAATTCCCGGGCCCGGATGGCATATCAACACTTGTCTTGCGCAAGTGTTCTTCGATGCTTGCTCGTCCATTACGCAACCTTGCCCTTGGAGGCGATTAACTCTGCGAATTACCGACCAATTGCGATATGCTCCGCTCTCTCCAAGGTTATAGGAGCATGGTTAAACACCATCTTGTGAGGTATTTAGAGTCGAATGGACTTCTCAGCGACCAACAGTATGGTTTCCGCAGAATTCGCTCTACGGGCGACCTCATGGCATTTCTGTCGGAACGTAGGAGTCGCTCAGTCCACCAGTTTGGTGAGAGTAAGGTTGTGAATTTAGATATCTCGAAGGCATTTGATAGGGTCTGGCACGGTGCACTACTATCAAAATTTGTCGCATTTGGTGTCGGTAACGGCTTCTTTCAATTTATTTCGAGCATTCTCAGAGATCGCACTATACGAGTCGTTATAGATGGGTTCTCATCCAATGAACATAAATTGCCGCAGGTGTTCCCCAGGGATCTGACTTTTCTCTTTTTCTTATTTTCATCAACGATCTGTTGAGTCAGACATCGAATCCGATCTACTCATTTGCGTACGATGACATTAATCTCTGTCATTCGTACTCAACTTCGAGAGATTGAGGACATGAGGCGGATTATGGACGATACACTCTGCCAGGATTTGCTGGCCATTTCTGAGTGGGGAAGACTCATTGCTGTTTGTTGTCACTCAAACGATTCGCTGACGTCATTACGATCATCTTTATCAATCAACGGTATAGATGTTGAGCAATCAGAAGCTCTTGATGTTCTGGGCATGAAAATACAAAGAGATGTCCGTTGAGCTAAACATGTATTTGAAGTATCGAAAAAAGCATTCAAGTGCTTAGTCTTCCTTAAACAGTGTAAGAATTACTTCACTCCCTTTGATCTTCTTAACATCTATACCACTTTCATAAGGCCAAAAATGGAATACAACTCACATGTATAGGCTGGAATTTCAAAATCATCCCTGGATCTACTGGGCCGTGTACAGAGGAGAGCATACTCTATAGCATCCCTTAAACGTCGTCGTAATATGGGTTGTTTGGCGCTGTTCTATCGGTACTTTCATGGTGTGTGTTCATCTGATATTAGTCTTCTTATTGGCGATGTAAGGATATTTGTCAGAGATACTAGACATTCCAGGAAATGACTGACTGACTGACTGATGGCTATAAGAATTTTTGGAATTTTTTACATTTAGGTACAAAAAAAAAGTACCAAAAACGGTACGAAAAGGGTGAATAGAGGTAGAATTTTGATATTTGATTTAAAAGACATCTGGTGCAAAAGGATGAGAGTGAAAAGAAAAATTTAAAACAAGTAAAAGCGTGCTAAGTTCGTCCGGGCCGAATCTTATATACCCTCCACCATGGATCGCATTTGTCGAGTTCTTTTCCCGGCATCTCTTCTTAGGCAAAAAAGGATATAAGAAAAGAGTTGCTCTGCTATTAAAACGATATCAAGATATGGTCCGGTTCGGACCACAATTAAATTATATGTTGGAGACCTGTGTAAAATTTCAGCCAATAGAGAGAACGATTTATATGGGATCTGTATCGGGTTATAGACCGATTCAGACCATAATAAACACGTTTGTTGATGGTCATGAGAGGATCCGTCGTACAAACAGGCATATCGGATAATAATTGCGACCTCTAGGAGTCAAGAAGGCAAGATCCCAGATCGGGTTATATGGCAGCTATATCAGGTAATGAACCGATTTGAACCTTACTCGACACAGTTGTTGAGAGTAAAAATAAAATACGTCATGCAAAATTTCAGCCAAATCGGATAGGAATTGCGCCCTCTAGAAGCTCAAGAAGTCAAATCCCCAGATCTGTTTATATGACAGCTATATCAGGTTATGAACCGATTTCAACCATACTTGGCACAGTTGTTGGATATTATAACGAGCTGTAGAAGCTCAAGAAGTCAAGACCCAAGATCGGTTTATATGGCAGCTATATCAGGTTATGGACCGATTTAAACCATACTTGGCACAGTTGTTGGGTATCATAACAAAACACGTCGTGCGAAATTCCATTCCAATCGGATAAGAATTGCGCCCTCTAGAGGCTCAAGAAGTCAAGACCCAAGATCGGTTTATATGGCAGCTATATCCGGTTATGGACCGATTTGAACCATACTTAGTACAGTTGTTGGATATCATAACAAAACACGTCGTGCAAAATTTCATTCAAATCGGATAAGAATGGCGCAGTCTAGAGGCTCAAGAAGTCAAGACCCAAGATCGGTTTATATGGCAGCTATATCAGGTTATAGACCGATTTGAACCTTACTTGGCACAGTTGTTGGATTTAATAACAAAACACGTCGTGCAAAATTTCATTCTAATCGGATAAGAATTGCGCACGCTAGAGGCTCAAGAAGTCAAGACCCAAGATCGGTTTATATGGCAGCTATATCAGGTTATGAACCGATTTGAACCATACTTGGCGTAGTTGTTGGATATTATAAGAAAACACGTCGTGCAAAATTTCATTCAAATCGGATAAGAATTGCGCACTCTAGAGGCTCAAGAAGTCAAGACCCAAGATCGGTTTATATGGCAGCTATATCAAAACATGGACCGATATGGTCCATTTACAATACCAACCGACCTACACTAATAAGAAGTATATGTGCAAAATTTCAGGCGGCTAGCTTTACTCCTTCGGAAGTTAGCGTGCTTTCGACAGACAGACGGACGGACGGACGGACGGTCAGACGGACGGACATGGCTAGATCGACATAAAATGTCGCGACGATCAAGAATATATATACTTTATGGGGTCTCAGACGAATATTTCGAGTAGTTACAAACAGAATGACGAAATTAGTATACCCCCCATCTTATGGTGCAGGGTATAAAAAAGTACTGGTTACGGTAGAAAACGTACGTCTTGTACCGCAATTTGTACCATTTGGTACTTTCTTTACAGATGGAGCTTAAAGTCTTCCATTTGGCATGGAGGTAAAACTAGGAAATATATATGTTGGGTGACAAAATGATCTATTGAAAATTCGTACATTTAGGTACCAAAATTGGTACCATTTGGCACCTTCTTTACAAATAGAGCTAGAGGTCTGATATTTGGCATACAGGTACCAAAATTGGTATCATTTATTACCTTTTTACAGAAACAGCTAGAGATCTGAAATTTGGCATGCAGGAGGGTGACTATGATCTTTTTACCATTCGTAAATTTTTTTGCAAAAAATATTGGTACCATTTGGTACTTTCTGTTCAGATGGAGCTAGAGGTCTGAGTAAGGTTGGTAAAATTTAGAAATATCTGATGGGCGACTAAGTGGTTTTTTCATAATTCGAACATTTTTGTATTGGTTCGGAATTAGAAATAGCTCCCACTTTGTACCTATAGGGTAGGTGTAGGGTATTATAAAGTCGGCACCGCCCGACGTTTGCCTTTCCTTGCTGGTTTGTTTTAAAATTTGTTTACATTCTCATATCTTATCTTATCACCAAAATATTGCCTAGTGAAGCTTTTCTTCATTGCCTTAATAATTTATTTGTCTTACATGGTAGGCACTATTCTCTGCATATGGCATTTCATTTTTAAATGCCCTTGGAATGATAAAAAGAAAATTAAAAATAAACACGAAAATCCAAAATCTTACCCCAATTCCATAGTTTTACAAAGATTACATGCGATAAGAAATTTACCTGAAAAGAAATAAGAAGAGAAGAACAAGTGTTATTTGCTTATTTCATATGTATGGATAGGCAGGCCTTACCAAAATATAAACAAATTTTGTACTTAGAAATTTCAAAATCTTATAAGTAATCAGTTAACCGATAACATAAATTAGCGGCAGCACCATCAAATTCTTCAGAAAAGTGAAATTTGAATTGTCATAATAAATCGAGTGTGACTTCTATAAAAACGTGTTTAAAATTTAGTGTTTCATAAAAATTTTAAAATGACTCTGAAACCTAAACAACATAACAAGCAGAAGAGTCATTACCATGGATAGGTTAGGTAAGGTTGAAAAGAGGGTGCGGATATTGTTACGTAAGCCTTAAGTTCAATCAGGGCGAATTTTATTTACCCTCCACTATGGACCACATTTGTAAAGTTCTTTGACTGGTATCTCCTTATAGGCAACCAAAGCTATCATAGAATAAGTTACTGTGCAAAATATCAGCCAAATCGGATAGGGATCCTACGCCCTCTACAGGCTACAGAAGTTTAGTCGGGAGAACAATTTATGTGGGAGCTTTGTCAGGATATGGACCGATTCGAGCAATAATTGGATTGGATGTTGAAGGTCATAGGAGAAGTCGTTGTACAAAATTTTAGACAAATCGGATAAGAATTGCGCCCCGTAGAGGCTTAAGAAATGTATTTGGAAGAATATCAGGTTATGAACCGATTCAGACCATGCTAGGCACAATTGTTGAAAGTCAAAACAAAACACATCATGCTAATTTTTAGCTAAATCGGTTAATAATTGCGCACCAAGATACAAGATCGATTTATTTGACAGCCATATCAGGTTATGAACCGTTTTGACCCATACCTAACATAGTTGTTGCAAGTCACAACAAAACACCTCAAGCACAATTTCAGCCAAATCGGATAATAAGACCCGATATCGATAAAAACGGAAGCTATATCAGGTTCTGGACCGCATGCAAGTCGAGATTCAAGTTCAGTTTACATGGCATCTATAACAAAATTTGGACCTATATGGCCCATTTACAATCTCAAATGACCCACACTAATATTTAGAAAGTATTTGTGCAAAATTTCCAGCTGTTAGCTTTATTCCGTAGACGACATTGCCGCTGTAATTTTACTTTACTCTAATAGGTTATGACAGAACTTTTGTTGTACTAGCCGAACGGAGAAGCCACGATCTTCCACGCTTATTCTAAAATCTCTGACACCAAGTGTTGAGGTGTCTCCCACCACTTGATCTTTTCATCTGGCTTTTGGTCGTCCCGGTTTGCGTCTACCACCGTGTTTGCCCTCAAAAGATTTTTTTTTTGCTGAAGCTTCTTCATCCATTCTGGCAACTTGACCCAGCCAACGCAGCCGTTGTATTTGCCTACGTGTTAGTATGATATTGTCGTCATACAGCTCGTGGTTCATACGACGCCTTTATATTATTCATTAACGCAAACGAGTCCATATATTTTGCGAAGAATCTGTCTCTCAAACACTCCAAGTACTGCCTCGTCTGCTTTCATAAATACCCATGCCGCAGAACTATATAACATCACGGATTGCAACACTGTCTTGTATGTTTTCTTCGTCTGTCGAGAGGTGGCCTTGTTTCCAAACTGCTTACTTAATCCAAAGCAGCATCTGTTTGTCAGCATTATTCTCTGCTTTATTTAAGAATTCGTGTCATTCGTTTCGGTTACGACGGTGCGGCGAAAGATAAAGTTGCTGACTATCTCAAAGTTGTGGTTCCCAACTTTGCTCATTTTATTCAGCTGATCTGTTGTACAGGGCGTTGTGGGAGTTACCATCCATTTGACTTATCTCCAGATTCTTTCCTATTCTTACTGAGGATTGTATCATGTCAAGTGTAATCCTGCAGTGTCCTATTAATTTTGCAGGGATACCAAACTCAGACATGGCTTGAAATGCCTTTGAACGTATAGGCGTATCGAAAGCGCCTTTGTAGTCAACAAAGAAATGGTAGAAGTTTGTTTGTTCTTCTCGGATCATTTCCAGGCGCAGTTTGAATATCTGTTCTAGGGTGTATTTACCAGGTCTAAAGCCGCATTGATAGGGCCTTATTATCTGATTGACTTTAGGTTTTAATCCTTCACACAGTATGCTCCAGAGTATCTTGTATGCAATTCCTCTGTAGTTGACACATTCTACTTTGTCTCCTTTCTTGTGACGGGACATTGTATTATGATATTCCAATCATCGGGTATGCGCTCTTCTAACCAAATTGAGCAGACAAGCCGCTGCCATTACAGCAAGAAATACAGACGAGGTGCAACGAAGACTACAGCAGGTCATGATCAGAACTAGACATTGGTCGGAATGCCACGGGCTACAGTTGGCAATGCAGAAGACTGAGCCTGCTGTAGCCACGAAGACTACGGCAGGTCATGATCAGAACTAGACATTGGTCGGAATGCCACGGGCTACAGTTGGCAATGCAGAAGACTGAGCCACTCGTGCTCACGAGGAAACACATTTCCACAGAGATAGTAATGCGGATCGAGGACATTATCTTACGCACAAGAAGGCACGTGATATACCTAGGGGTACGACTCGTCATCAAACTGACACCCACAGAGGAAAGCTGGAGAGCTGTGACTACATTTGTCGAAGTGATACTCAGGTCAAAGAAAAGAGAACTTGACGCGACATAAATGATAAAGCAACTACCGCAGGAACACTGGGACGTATTGGGGTAAGTGCCACTAGCGGATTCACCGCGAATTAATGCGGTAGCGGTGCCCAGGGGATTTAGTATGATCTGCTCCTATTCTATATCCGTTCTCCCATTGCTTCCAGTCTTGTATCCGCATTGGCTGACCCACACTTAACTTGTATGTCTATGGGTCAGATCTAGGGTGGTCTCCATCACCCCGCCAATGCCAAGAAAACATGTGCTTTAAACCTGTTGCATTATCCTTACGTTGCACTTTTCTACATCGCAGTCCACCAAACTACTGGGGCGTAAGCAAGTATTGGTGTAATCATGCTCCTGTAGAGACAGTAGACTATCCTAGAATTCAGGCAACATTTCAAGCCTACGGCTCGTCTACACAATGGCCAGCATCTGTGAGCCTGTGAGCTACACTTGCAATTCAGTTTCCTGTCCAAGATCAGTCCAAAGAATCGGACCTGGTCAGATACCGAAATAGTTTTGTTGAGGACGCGTGGTGATTCAAATTGGCCCACCTTCGCCTTAATTGTGATCAGGCAGATTACTAGGTTAACATTGAGACCCCTAGGTCTAACCCAGACGTGTGCTAGACCTAGTGGTCTCAACCTTAGGAAGACGAAGGTGGGCCAATTTGACGCAATACGTTTTTATACCCTCCACCATAAGATGGGGGGTATACTAATTTCGTCATTCTGATTGTAACTACTCGAAATATTCGTCTGAGACCCCATAAAGTATATATATTCTTGATCCTCGTTAAATTTTATGTCGATCTAGCCATGTCCGTCCGTCCGTCCGTCCGTCTGTCTGTCGAAAGCACGCTAACTTCCGAAGGAGTAAAGCTAGCCGCTTGAAATTTTGCACAAATACTTCTTATTAGTGTAGGTCGGTTGGTATTGTTAATGGGCCATATCGGTCCATGTTTTGATATAGCTGCCATATAAACCGATCTTGGGTCTTGACATCTTGAGCCTCTACAGTGCGCAATTCTTATCCGATTGGAATGAAATTTTGCACAACGTGTTTTGTTATGATATCCAACAACTTTGCCAAGTATAGTTCAAATCGGTCCATAACCTCATATAGCTGCCATATAAACCGATCTTGGGTCTTGACTTCTTGAGCCTCTACAGTGCGCAATTCTTATCCGCTTGGAATGAAATTTTGCACAACGTGTTTTGTTATGATATCCAATAACTGTGCCAAGTATGGTTCAAATCGGTGCATAACCTAATATAGCTGCCATATAAACCGATCTTGGCTTTTGACTTCTTGACTTCTTGAGCCTCTAGAGTGCGCAATTCTTATCCGATTAAAATGAAATTTTGCACGACGTGTTTTTTGTTTTTATATCCAACAACTGTGCCAAGTATGGTTCAAATCGGTCTATAACCTGATATAGCTGCCATATAAACCGATCTCGGGTCTTGATTTCTTGAGCCTCTAGAGTGCGCAATTCTTATCCGATTGGAATGGAATTTCGCAGACGTGTTTTGTTATGATACCCAACAACTGTGCCAAGTATGGTTCAAATCGGTTCATAACCTGATATAGCTGCCATATAAACCGATCTTGGGTCTTGACTTCTTGAGCCTCTAGAGGGCACAATTCTTATCCGATTTGAATGAGTTTTTGCACGAAGTATTTCGTTATGACATCCAACAACTGTGCCAAGTATGCTTGAAATCGGTCCATAACCTGATATAGCTGTCATATAAACAGATCTGGTTATTTGACTTCTTGAGCTTCTAGAGGGCGCAATTCCTATCCCATTTGGCTGAAATTTAGCATGACGTATTTTATTTTTACTTTCAACAACTGTGTCAAATAAGGTACAAATCGGTTCATAACCTGATATAGCTGCCATATAAACCGATCTGGGATCTTGACTTCTTGACCCCTAGAGGTCGCAATTATTATCCGATATGCCTGAAATTTTGTACGACGGATCCTCTCATGACCATCAATAAACGTGTTTATTATGTTCTAAATCGGTCTATAGCCCGATACAGATCCCATATAAATCGTTCTCTCTATTTTACTTCGTGAGCCCCAATGGGCGCAATTCTTATACGAATTGGCTGAAATTTTACACAGGTCTCCAACATATAATTTAATTGTGGTCCGAACCGGACCATACCTTGATATCGTTTTAATAGCAGAGCAACTCTTTTCTTATATCCTTTTTTGCCTAAGAAGAGATGCCGGGAAAAGAACTCGACAAATGCGATCCATGGTGGAGTGTATATAAGATTCGGCCCGGCTGAACTTAGGACGCTTGGGGGGAAGTTTTTACCTAGCATAAGACCTCACAAATGTCGCCAATGTAAAGGAGGGGATCACCACCACTGACATTTTTTTTTCTGATGCTCTCGCCAGTATTCGAACCCAGGCGTTCAGCGTCATAGGTGGACATGTCAGCCTTTACGTTACGGCAGCCTCCTATTTACAATAAAAACAAGTAAAACGCCGTAATTTTGGGCGTGACGAACTTTGGATGCCCAATACGGTTGGTCGGAAATTTATATATGTCAATGTGTTGCAAATGGGATGACTAAATAAATCTAATCCCTATCCTATGGTGGTGGTTATAAAAACAGTATTGCCAAAAACATTTAAAAATTCACATTGAAAATGCCTGCAGTATGTTTGAATTAACTATTTGAACTTGTTCTTTTAGTAATTTCAATAGTTTGTGCAGTTAGTTCACTAGTTCGATCACTTAGTTCAGTAGTTCAGTGAGTTAACATTACACAAGTTGACGCCACAATATTGCGCCTATACCTAAGTTAAAATGCAGTCCACCGTAGGGCAGGGCTTAGCATGTCCGCTTACGACTTTAAATGACAGGGTTCGAATCCTGGGGAGAATTTCAGAAAACATTTTTAAGCGGTGGTTATTCTCTCCGTTCATTCAATTCAACTTGTTCGTTGACAACTCCAATCCGTTGGTAGAGATTCTTCAATGCTCAAAAATTCTTATAGGTATTTTTAAAAAGTTTCAGTCTGGTCTGAAACAATCTCCCTGTGCATCATTCACAATCTCATGCTATATTTGATCACAATTTATTTCCTATTGGTACAACCTATTCATTGGCCATGATTACATTGATTTTAAAAAGATAAACACAAAAAGCCATAAAATTAAAAAAAAAAAAAACAAAAGAAACGGACAAACTCTACACAAGTATGTAAATATCAAAATTATACAGACAACAAATTTGACAGTAAATCAATAAAATGACAAGCGTCTACAATTTATTTGTTATTGAGTGACTGCGAGGTGTTGCTGTTGTTGTGGCTGTTGTCGTTGTCGTTATTTTCATTTGGTAAATAGAGACAATTTTAATTAGGATTGGTTTTTATACCATGTTCATGGGGCAATCGAACATAGAGATGTCTGACTAAAGCGAATAGTATAGGTTATAGGCAATAACAAGTAAAAGCGTGCTAAGTTCGGCCGGGCAGAATCTTATATACCCTCCACCATAGATCGCATTTGTCGAGTTCTTTTCCCGGTATGTCGTTTTAGGCAAACAAAGGATAAAAGAAAATAATTGCTATGATATTGGAGCTATATCAAGTTATGGTCCATGATTGAAGTGAATGTTCGGGATCATAGTAGAAGTCATTATGTAAAATTTCAGCCAATTTGAGGAAGGTGTTCTTACTCTACTCCCGAATGCCTTTCCATGGAGTTCTATATAGTTCCGATCGGTCCACTTTTTATTTTGGGCGATATTCTTGGGGCTATGCCCTAGGTATCCAAATTTTATGGCCATATTCATATTCTACTCCCGAAAACCTTTCACTTGAGTCCCATATTGTTCCGATCGGTTCACTGTGATTTTTGGCTATACTCTTGGGGTTATGCCCTAGGTATCCAAATTTTATGGCCATATTGATATTCTACTCCCGAAAACCTTTCACTTGAGTCCCATATTGTTCCGATCGGTTCACTGTGATTTTTGGCTATACTCTTAGGGCGGTTTTGAGCTTGGGACGGCTCCCTAGGTACTTGCACCCAATTTTAAATATCATATTCATACTCTAATCCCAAATACCCCAAGCGGTTTAAGTGTCCTTTTGGGTGATTTGTTTTTTTGGGGTGGGGGACCTCCCCACACATGGGGTGAAATTTTAATACCAAGTTCGTACTCTACTCTTAAATACCTTTCATTTGATCTGGTGTTTTTGAAAATGGGAGTATGGGAGAGGGTCTGCCCCCCATCGGATATCAAAAAATTTACCTACCTTTTACCCTATTTTCACCGGGGCCACAAACTCTAACATCTGTGAAAATTTCAGGAAAATCTGTTCAGCCGTTTTTGAGTCTACACCGACAACAACAGACAAACAATCAAAAATAAATAAAACAAGTAAAAAGGCGTTAAGTTCGGCCGGGCCGAACTTTAGATACCCACCACCTCGGGTATATATGTAAACCATCTTTCATCAAAATTCGGTGAAAATTTCATACCTTATGTCCCATATCAGTTATATCAAAATAAGTTCCGATTTGGACCATATACTAATAAGTACACTAGCTATCTTTAAAAATAAACCGATCTGAACTATATACGACACGGATGTCGAAAAGCCTAACATAAGTTACTGTGTCAAATTTCACTGAAATCGGATTATAAATGCGCCTTTAATGGGGCCAAGACTTTAAATCGAGATATCGGTCTACATGGCAGCTATATCCAAATCTGAACCGATTTGAGCCAAGTTGCATAAAAATGTCGAAGAGCCTAACACAAAGCAATGTCCCAAATTTCGGCGAAATCGGACAATAAATGCCTCTTTTATGGTTCCAAAACCTTAAATCGAGAGATCGGTCTATATGGCAGCTATATTCAAATCTAGACCGATCTGTGCGATATTGCAGAAGTATGTCAAGGAGCTTATCTTAAGTCGCTGTCCCAAATTTCGGCGACATCGGACAATAAATGAGCATTTTATGGGTCCAAAACCATAAATCAAGAAATCGGTCTATATGGCAGCTATATCCAAATCTGAACCGATCTGGACCAAATTGAAGAAAGATGTCGAAGGGCCTAACACAACTCACTGTCCCGAATTTCAGCAAAATCGGATAATAAATGTGGCTTTTATGGGCCTTAGACCCTAAATCGGAGGATCGATATATGGCAGCTATATCCAAATCTGAGCCGATCTGAGCCAAATTGATTAAGGATGTCGAAGGACCTAACACAACTCACTGCCCCAAATTTCAGCAAAATCGGATAATAAATGTGGCTTTTATGGGCCTAAGACCCCAAATCGGAGGATCGGTCTATATGGCAGCTATATCCAAATCTGGACCGATCTGGGCCAAACTGACGGAGGATTTTGAGGGGCCTAACATAACTCACTGTCCCAAATTTCAGTGAAATCGGATAATAAATGTGGCGTTTATGGGCCTTAGACCCTAAGTCGGAGGATCGGTCTATATGGCAGCTATATCCAAATCTGGACCGATCTGGGCCAAATTGACGAAAGATGTTGAAGGGCCTAACAAAACTCACTTTCCCAAATTTCAGGAAAATCGGATAATAAATGTGGCTTTTATGGGCCTAAGACCCTAAATCGGAAGATCGGTCTATATGGCAGCTATATCCAAATATGGACCAATCTGCGCCAAATTGACGAATAATGTCGAAGGGCCTAACACAACTCACTGTCCAAAATTTCAGCAAAATTGGATAATAAATGTGGCTTTTATAAGCCTAAGACCCTAAATCGGAAGATCGGTCTATATGGCAGCTATATCCAAATCTGAACCGATCTGAGCCAAATTGACGAAGGATGTCGAAGTGCGAAACACAACTCACTGTCCAAAATTTCAGCAAAATCGGATAATAAATGTGGCATTTATTGGCCTAAGACCCTAAATCGGCGGATCGGTCTATATGGGGGCTATATCAAGATATAGTCCGATATAGCCCATCTTCGAACTTAACCTGCTTATGGACAAAAAAAAGAATTTGTGCAAAATTTCAGCTTAATATCTCTATTTTTGAAGACTGTAGCGTGATTTCAACAGACAGACGGACAGGCGGACAGACGGACGGACATGTCTAGATCGTCTTAGATTTTTACGCTGATCAAGAATATATATACTTTATAGGGTCGGAAATGGATATTTCGATGTGTTGCAAACGGAATGACAAAATGAATATACCCCCATCCTTCGGTGGTGGGTATAACAAACAAATCGCAACAATTTCATTTTTATATCCACCACCATAGGATGGAGGTATACCAATCTAGTCATTCCGTTTGTAACACCTCGTAATACTCGTATATGGGGTCTTAGTAAAGTATATATATTCTTGATCGTCTCGACGTTCTGAGTCGTCAAGCTAGCTGCTTTAAATTTTGCACAGGTACTAAATTTCAATGTACGCCATTGGGGATTGCAAATGGGCTATATCGGTTCAGATTTAGATATAGCTCCCATATAAACCGATCTCCCGTTTTGATTTTTTGGGCCCCTGGAAGCCGCAAATTTTGTCTGATTTGACTGACATTTTGCATGTAGTGTTCTGTCCCAAGTACGGTCCAAATTGGTGTAAAATCTGATATAGCTCCCATATAAACCGATCACCCAATTTGACTTCTTGAGCCTTATGTGTCGGGATTTGGTAAAATTTTGCACACGGTGTTCAATTACGACTTTCAACAACTGTGCCAAATACGGTTCAAATCAGCTGCCATATAAACCGGGCTATCGATGATCCTAGTTCGGTTCCTAGAAACATTAATTTTTGCTGATTTGATTGAATTTTGGTATGTGGAATACAATTATGGCACGCCTTTCGGACTTGGCCACTCATTGATAAGTGAGATTTTGGCTCCTGCTCGGTTCCTGGGCAAATTTCACTCTACTCCCAAATGCCTTTGTTTTGAGTCCTATAATACCGTATTGGTAAATATTTCCGGTTTAGGGGGTATTTCCGGGGTGGTGTTGCCACCCAGACACTTGGCCCTTAAAGTATATACATATGATTCGTGCTCTACTTTCAAACACATTTTAAATAAGCCCCACAATGGCATGATCGGTAAATAAGTTCTGTTTGAGGGTGGGGTGGACTTTAGGGTCTGTGTTCCCTAAAAAATCAATAAATTTCCACCCCCAAATAGCTTTTATACAATTGTGGGTTCTTTTGGGATGGGACTGCTTCCCAAATACATAGCACTTCAATTGGATATCAAATTAGTTTTTTTTTATCTCAAACACCTTTTGTTTGAGCTCTATATTGACGTGATTGGTATATATATCCATTTGGCGAGTTTTGGTTGGCTCCCCAAGCTCCCGACTGCAAAAATAGAAACCATGCCTTGTTTTTGGTGGCTGTGAGAGTGCAAAAAGATTTCGAACGAATCACATTACCAATCTCGTAGATTTGGTATTTTTGAAAATTAGGGTAATGAATAGTGCTTTTTAGGGGAGGGATGGCACCGCAGACGTAGATCTGGTATTTTTTGAAAATTAGGGTAATTAATAGTGCATTTTAGGGAAGGGACGACACCTCAGACATTTCGACTCAAGTATGGATATCATAATAGTGCTCCACTCCAAAATACCTTCAATTTCAGCCCCATATAGACATGGTTGGTAAATAAAAGCCGTTTGGAGGGTGTTTTGAGGCTGGGGCGAGCACCGGCACTTTGCCCTGCAAATAAATATCAAATTCGTTCTTTACTCCCAAATACCGTTGATATGCGCTCCATATTGCCATAGTCACTTTAGGGTGTACCTCCAAACACTTGGCTCCAAATTGAATATCAAATTCGTTTTCTACTCTCAAATATCTATTATTTAAGTCCCATATTGTCATAATGGTTCAATTTACCTATTTGTTGAATTTTTAGGAGGAAAAGACGTGAACGCAAATTTTAATGCGTTATTCGTAATGTATTCCCTAATATCTTTCATTTAAGTCCCATATAGCCATGGTCGGCTGATATGCCCATTTGGGAGTATTTGGGGATGGGGGACCTCCAATTACTTGAACCTAATTTGTTTATGCCATATTTGTAACCTACTGCCGAATACTTTTCATTTGAGTCCCATATTGACAAGAACCTTTCATTTGAAACCCATATTATGTCTATCGGTCCACTTTTAGTTTTGGTTGGCCTTTTTGGGGTAAGGGAAAGGGTCGGCCCGCCTTCCGATATCAAAAAATTATATAGCCTATGTTTCCTTCCAAACCATCCTTCACAATTTGTAAAAATTGCAAGGTAACCGTCCAAACCGACAAACAAACATATAAATAAACAAGCATACCACCATAGGATGTGGGAATACTACTCTAGCCATTAAGTTTGTAACACCTCGATATATTGATGTTGGACCCCATAAAGTATATATTGGGTTGACCAAAGAGTAATTACGGATTTTTTAAAAGAAAGCAAATGCATTTTTAATAAAACTTAGAATGAACTTTAATCACATATACTTTTTTTACACTGACAGAAGAAAGAATGCAATTACAGAGTCACAAGCTGTGAAAAAATTTGTCAACGCCGACTATATGAAAAATCCGCAATTACTTTTTGGGCAACCCAATATATTCTTGATCGTTTCGACATTCTGAGTCGAACTATCCATGTCCGTCCGTCTGCCAAAATCACAATAGCAGTCGAACGCGAAGAGCTAGCCGCTTGAAATTTTGCACAGATACTTTATATTAATATCGGTCGTTGGGAATTGCAAATGGGTCATCGGTTTAGATTTGGATATAGTTCCCATATAAACCGGTTTCCCGATTTGTCTTCTTGAGCCTTTACAAGCCACGATTTTTATTTGGCTGATACTTTGCATATAGTGTTCTGTTATGACTCTCAGCAACTGCGCCAAGTACGGTCCAATTCGGTCTATAACCATATGGGCTCCCATAACAGAATCTTGGGTTCCCAAGATTACGCCCGTCCGAACTAAGTACGCTTTTACTTGTTATATATGAGATTTGCAACTAATTACAGAAGAGTAAAACTTACTAAAAATTTGTTTTAATCGATATTTAACCAAATTAGATCAAAATTTGCTAACTTATTTGGAATAAGTGTTTTACTTTATTTTATGCGCACCATTTCTCTGAGTGTATATATATCCTTGATCGTCTTGTTTATGGAAATAATGAACTGCTTATTGATGTAGGTCGTTGGGGGAGTGCTAATGGGCCATTAGGTTCAGAAAATGAATATAACTCGATTTATCGATTTATATGGGATCTCCCGATTTGACTTCTTGAGGCCCTGGAAGCCGCAATTGTAATCCTATTTGGCTGAAATTATGCACGGAATGCTTTCTTATGAATTTCAACAATCGTACCAATGTAGAATAATTCGTTTGACATAAAAGACAAAAATTTTCTCCAAGTAAACTTCTTTTCTGAAAAACGTTGGACTTTGTTTACGAAAAAAGTACATGTTTTTATACCCTCCACCATTAGATGGGGGGTATACTAATTTCGTCATTCTGTTTGTAACTACTCGAAATATTCGTCTGAGACCCCATAAAGTATATATATTCTTGATCGTCGCGACATTTTATGTCGATCTAGCCATGTCCGTCCGTCTGTCCGTCCGTCCGTCCGTCCGTCCGTCCGTCCGTCCGTCTGTCTGTCGAAAGCACGCTAACTTCCGAAGGAGTAAAGCTAGCCGCTTGAAATTTTGCACAAATACTTCTTATTAGTGTAGGTCGGTTGGTATTGTAAATGGGCCATATCGGTCCATGTTTTGATATAGCTGCCATATAAACCGATCTTGGGTCTTGACTTCTTGAGCCTCTAGAGTGCGCAATTCTTATCCGATTGGAATGAAATTTTGGACGACGTGTTTTGTTATGATATCCAACAACTGTGCCAAGTATGGTTCAAATCGGTTCATAACCTGATATAGCTGCCATATAAACCGATCTTGGGTCTTAACTTCTTGAGCCTCTAGAGTGCGCAATTCTTATCCGATTGGGATGAAATTTTGCACGACGTGTTTTGTTATGATATCCAACAACTGTGCCAAGTATGGTTCAAATCGGTTTATAACCTGATATAGCTGCCATATAAACCTATCTTGGGTCTTGACTTCTTGAGCCTCTAGAGGGCGCAATTCTTATCCGATTGAAATGAAATTTTGCACGACGTGTTTTGTTGTTATATCCAACAACTGTGCTAAGTATGGTTGAAATCGTCAATCACCTGATATAGCTGTCATATAAACAGATCTGGGAATTTGACTTCTTGAGCTTCTAGAGGGCGCAATTCCTATCCGATTTGGCTAAAATTTTGCATGGCGTATTTTATTTTTACTTTCAACAACTGTGTCAAATAAGGTTCAAATCGGTTCATAACCTGATATAGCTGCCATATAAACCGATCTGGGATCTTGACTTCTTGACCCCTAGAGGTCGCAATTATTATGAAATTTTGTACGATGGATCCTCTCATGACCATCAACAAACGTGTTTATTATGGTCTGAATCGGTCTATAGCCCGATAAAGCTCCCATATAAATCGTTCTCTCTATTTTACTTCGTGAGCCCCAATGGGCGCAATTCTTATTCGAATTGGCTGACATTTTACACAGGTCTCCAACATATAATTTAATTGTGGTCCGAACCGGACCATATCTTGATATCGTTTTAATAGCAGAGCAACTCTTTTCTTATATCCTTTTTTGCCTAAGAAGAGATGCCGGGAAAAGAACTCGACAAATGCGATCCATGGTGGAGGGTATATAAGATTCGGCCCGGCCGAACTTAGCACGCTTTTACTTGTTTGCGATAAAATCTTCCAAAAATTTGTGAGAGAAAAACTTTTTTTTATTTACCCTGACAATACCTTTCACTTTTGATGTATAGAACATGTTATTCGACGTTTCAACTAGTTATTCTTTATTTAAAAATAAATTTTATGTCAAAAGTTAAAAATGGATAGTGCATAATGAAAAGGATGTTTAACCTAATGTTGTAACACAATTCAAACTCAAATTCTTACGAAGATCTCAGTTAGGTTAGGTTGAAAAGGGGGTGCATATATTAAGCCCCATAACACTATGGACGTACACCTAAGCCAGTAATCGGCTTGCTGTGCGCTCCAGTAACTATAAAGTAATCTCCAAAAGAAAAGTTATGTTAGGAATTCCGTACTACTTATCTACTTATCGTCCTGGTTGTTATTGCCCTTACGTCAATTTTACTGTTACACTCGACGTCGTCGCGTTAGCACCACACCACTTCACGCATTCCGTGATCGCCCGGATCTCCGTCTGCAGTACCGTATTATGGTCAGGCAGTCTAAAACAGATCTCAGTCCCTGGGTTCTCAATGTACACACTCAGGCCCACTCTGTCCTCTAGTTTTGCTCCATCCGTGTAACATGATCTTGCAGATGGCAATACTAGGGTTCCGCCAATCCGAGACTGTGCCGATGGCAGCAGTGCCTCGCACTCGACTTCAAGCTTCATCTCAGGTATCCGATCGGAAACCTCTTTACTTCCTTCCAGGTTTCCTATCTTCGCCTTGATTATACCGCGATGGTATGAGCTGCTGCCATCCTCAATCCATTCTCCCATCGACTTAAGTCTCATAGCCGCAGTGGCTGCCTCACACTTAATCTGTATGTCAATGGGTCGGATATCTAGAATAGTCTCCAGTGCCCTAGTGGGTGTGGTCCTCATCGCTCCGCCTATGCCAAGACAACATGTTCTTTGAACCTATTGTATGGTCCTTATGTTGCACCTTTTCTCCATAGCAGTCCACCAAACTACCGAGGCATAAGTAAGTATTGATCTAATCACGCTCCTATAGAGCCAGTGGACTATCCTCGGATTCAGGTTCCGTCTACATAGTGCCCAACATTTGTGAACCTTCTCAGTACGCTCCTGAATGTGACACTTCCAATTCAGTTTCCTGTCCAAGATCAGACCTAAATATTGGACCTTGTCAGATATCGAAGATCGCTGTTGGTAATTAAAATTCATTTCGAATATATTTGGATTTGTTTCGATATTATGATACACAATTATATTAAAAGCCATTCATTTTCGCAAAACCCATTATGGTTTTGCATTATGATCTACTGTAGTTGTTATCCTATAAATAAAACCGGAAAATCTTTTTGTTTGTTTTATTTATAGCTTTATTTTTGCACATTGAAATACCTACTTTGTGATGGATATTTCTTTTTCGTGTAATTGTTACCTAACAATGTATGTGCTTTAGAAATTCTTGTACATGGCAGCCATTTGTGTTTTGCTTTAATGATTTTTGTCATTGGACATAGCAGCATTTTTGCACCGAAAATTTAAAAATTGGCACTTTCCGAGTTTACCGTCCGCAATCATCCGAGCTACTTTATATACTGACTGTTGTTTGCTCAGTCAAAACAAAAAAGAAAAAAACAAGTAAAAGCGTGCTAAGTTCGGGCGGGCCGAATCTTATATACCCTCCACCATGGTTCGCATTTGTCGAGTTCTTTTCCCGGCATCTCTTCTTAGGTAAAAAAGGATATAAGAAAAGAGTTGCTCTGCTATTAAAACTATATCAAGATATGGTCCGGTTCGGACAACAATTAAATTATATGTTGGAGACCTGTGTAAAATTTCAGCCAATTCGTGTAAGAATTGCGCCCATTGGGGCTCACGAAGTAAAATAGAGAGAACGATTTATATGGGAGCTGTATCGGGCTATAGACCGATTCAGACCATAAAAACACGTTTGTTGATGGTCATGAGAGGATCCGTCGTACAAAATTTCAGGCATATCGGATAATAATTGCGACCTCTAAGGGTCAAGAAGTTAAGATCCCAGATCGGTTTATATGGCAGCTATATCAGGTTATGGACCGATTTAACCCATACTTGGCAAAGTTGTTGGATATAATAACAAAACACGTCGTGCAAAATTTCATTTCAATCGGATAAGAATTGCGCACTCTAGATGCTCAAGAAGTCAAGACCCAAGATCGGTTTATATGGCAGCTATTTCCGGTTATGGACCGATTTGAACCATACTTGGCACAGTTGTTGTATATAATAACAAAACACGTCGTGCAAAATTTCATTTCAATCGGATAAGAATTGTGCACTCTAGAGGCTCAAGAAGTCAAGACCCAAGATCGGTTTATATGGCAGCTATATCAGGTTATGGCCCGATTTGAACCATACTTGTCACAGTTGTTGGATATCATAACAAAACACGTAGTGCAAAATTTCATTCCAATCGGATAAGAATTGCGCACTCTAGAGGCTCAAGAAATCAAGACCCAAGATCGGTTTATATGGCAGCTATATCAGGTTATGGACCGATTTAAACTATACTTGGCACAGTTGTTGGTTATCATAACGAAACGCGTCGGATGAGAATTGCGCACTCTAGAGGCTCAAGAAGTCAAGACCCAAGATCGGTTTATATGGCAGCTATATCAGGTTATGGACCGATTTGAACCATACTTGTCACAGTTGTTGGATATCATAACAAAACACGTCGTGCAAAATTTCATTTCAATCGGATGAGAATTGCGCACTCTAGAGGCTCAAGAAGTCAAGACCCAAGATTGATTTATATGGCAGCTATATCAGGTTATGGCCCGATTTGAACCATACTTGTCACAGTTGTTGGATATCATAACAAAACACGTAGTGCAAAATTTCATTCCAATCGGATAAGAATTGCGCACTCTAGAGGCTCAAGAAGTCAAGACCCAAGATCGGTTTATATGGCAGCTATATCAGGTTATGGACCGATTTGAACCATACTTGGCACAGTTGTTGGATATCATAGCAAAAAACGTCGTGCAAAATTTCATTCCAATCGGATAAGAATTGCGCACTCTAGAGGCTCAAGAAGTCAAGACCCAAGATCGGTTTATATGGCAGCTATATCAGGTTATTGACCGATTTGAACCATACTTGGCACAGTTGTTGGATATCATAGCAAAACACGTCGTGCAAAATTTCATTCGAATCGGATAAGAATTGCGCACTCTAGAGGCTGAAGAAGTCAAGCCCCAGAGTGGTTTATATGGCAGCTATATCATGTTATGAACCGATTTGAAACATACTTAGCACAGTTGTTGGATATCATAACAAAACACGTCGTGCAAAATTTCATTCTGATCGGATAAGAATTGCGCACGCTAGAGGCTCAAGAAGTCAAGACCCAAGATCGGTTTATATGGCATGGTTCATTTACAATACCAACCGACCTACACTAACAAGAAGTATTTGTGCAAAATTTCAAGCGGCTAGCTTTACTCCTTCGGAAGTTAGCGTGCTTTCGACAGACAGACGGACGGACGGACGGACGGACAGACGGACGGACATGGCTAGATCGACATAAAATGTCGCGACGATCAAGAATATATATACTTTATGGGGTCTCAGACGAATATTTCGAGTAGTTACAAACAGAATGACCCCCCATCTTATGGTGGAGGGTATAAAAATGTTGTGTGTGAGAATGTGTATATACCAGTGACGACCACACAATTGCAATTATTTGCAAGTCTACAGGTATTCTTGGAATTATTTTCTTGTGTACGTACAAAGTAATGTGCAGTAGAGTGAGTATTTTTGCCAACCACTGATCTATACGTTCAAATACTCACCCTTTTTCTCCAGTAGGAGAGACACAATTATTATTCTATTGGTCCGGTACATGAATTATGGCCTGCGGCTATCGTTGCACTCTTGCAATTGAAGAGTTTTTGGTTTTACAACAAAAGGAAGGTCCTTTTACCGTAGAAGAAGCTGCTAAAGGGTTTACAACAAACAAAGTTAGATACGTTCAATAATACTACGTTTATGACAACCATTTGATATGCTGAAGCATTACACGGTTACAATAAAAGCAAAACTTCGTGATAGAAGTATTTTGTTTGTTATGAAAATGTCAAAAACATTTTATTTTTTGCGGGTATAGCTATGGTTATCTATAACTTGCAGGAATTGCATGACATAAATTATTTATGACAAATGCATCATTGAGACCAATGCTCATATTTTTTTTTTTTTTTTTTGAAATCATCAAATAAAAACCTTAACAAAATATGTTTATTTTCCTTAATTCATATATCTTAATTGTATTATGTGTAGCATTCATCAGCGATATGAACGGATACAACACAAAACCGCAGAAAAAAAAAAGTTATAATTTAATTTGAAATCCCACGCTTCTATCAATTAATCATCGGCGACAAAAAACATGAAGGGAAAAAGTTATGACAAAAATATGTTTCTATATAAAGGGTGATTGTTTAGCTATTATCTTTATGGCAACACTGGTTTAAACAGCTTTTGAATCGTCTTACAAACGAACAACGCTTGCACATTATGGAATATTATCATTAAAATGCGTGCTCTGTTAAGAAAATTCATCGCCCTATTCTTTCATTTTACGACAAAGGTCATTTTTGGCCCAAATGCTACGTAACTAAGCAGAATTGTTGATTTTGAAGTAAAGATCAGCTAGAAACATTGCAAAAGCTACCAATGCATCCAGAAAAAGTCACAGTTTGGTGCGGTTTATGGGCTGGTGGCAACATTGGACCGTACTTCTTCAAAGATGATACGAATCGTAACGTAACTGTGAATGGTGAGCCCTACCGTGAGCTGATATCCAATTATTTTTTTTTACCAAAAATGCAAGAGCTTGACTTGCATGACATATGGTTTCAACAAGATGTTGCCACATGCCACACAGCACGCGTAACAATGTATTTATTGAGAGACGAGTTCGGTGAACATTTTATTTCACGTTCGGGATCGGTCAATTGGCCGCCTAGATCGTGCGATTTAATGCCTTTAGACTAATTTTTGTGGGGCTATGTTAAAGTCTATACAGGCAAGCCCGCTTCAATTGAAGCATAGGAAGAGAGAAGCATACATTCGTCAGATACCTGCCGTAATGTTGGAAAAAGTGTGCCAATATTGGACAAAGCGGATGCACCATTTGAGGCGCAGTCACGATCAACATTTGCATGATATTATCGTTAAACATTAAATTATAGGGATTCAAATAAATATTTCATACATTTTTCTGAATTTTATGTGTTTTGAGAAACTTTCCCATATTTCTTAAACAATCACCCTTTATATGTCATTAAAGCAGTTTCTCTTAGCAAAATGACACATGAACATTTATAATTAACTCTCATTACAATTTAATTGGCATTTTAATAGGGCATATATATATGAGCACACGCAGGAAACATAATTCATGTCGCGCTGTTGCAATATTATGAAAACCCATAATTTGCAAGAAAAACACGCAGAAGTTGATGTTAAAATAAAGGGTGATTTTTTTGAGGTTAGGATTTTCATGCATTAGTATTTGACAGATCACGTGGGATTTCAGACATGGTGTCAAAGAGAAAGATGCTCAGTATGCTTTGACATTTCATCATGAATAGACTTACTAACGAGCAACGCTTGCAAATCATTGAATTTTATTACCAAAATCAGTGTTCGGTTCGAAATGTGTTCATTCACCGTTCAGCGATGAGGCTCATTTCTGGTTGAATGGCTACGTAAATAAGCAAAATTGCCGCATTTGGAGTGAAGAGCAACCAGAAGCCGTTCAAGAACTGCCCATGCATCCCGAAAAATGCACTGTTTGGTGTGGTTTGTACGCTGGTGGAATCATTGGACCGTATTTTTTCAAAGATGCTGTTGGACGCAACGTTACGGTGAATGAACACATTTCGAACCGAACACTGATTTTGGTAATAAAATTCAATGATTTGCAAGCGTTGCTCGTTAGTAAGTCTATTCATGATGAAATGTCAAAGCATACTGAGCATCTTTCTCTTTGACACCATGTCTGAAATCCCACGTGATCTGTCAAATACTAATGCATGAAAATCCTAACCTCAAAAAAATCACCCTTTAAAAGAAAAATATTTTCATATCCAAACGATAATAATATGATGAACTCATGCCATAATTCAATTTTGTACGTTTGGCAAAAACCAAATTTCATTTAGGCTGGCATTGTAATCATTTCTGTATGTTAAGTGATATTTTCGCTTTCAACAAATTTCTAGATTCCAATGTCTATTTAAAGAGAATAGTATTCTTATTCTTTACCTGAATCGAAAGGGAAGAAATATATAATAAAATTCCGTATTTCCCACAAAGGTGTTAATAAACTAAAATCTTAATAAATAAATGAAGCAGAGGGATGAATATTCGTCTGAGACCCCATAAAGTATATATATTTTTGATCGTCGTGAAATTTTATGTCGATCTAGCCATGTCCGTCCGTCTGTCCGTCCGTCCGTCCGTCTGTCTGTCGAAAGCACGCTAGTTTCCGAAGGAGTAAAGCTAGCCGCTTGAAATTTTGCACAAATACTTCTTATTAGTGTAGGTCGGTTGGTATTGTAAATGGGCCATATCGGTCCATGTTTTGATATAGCTGCCATATAAACCGATCTTGGGTCTTGACTTCTTGAGCCTCTAGAGTGCGCAATTCCTATCCGATTTAAATGAAATTTTTCACGACGTGTTTTGTTACAATATCCAACAACTGTGCCAAGTATGGTTCAAATCGGTCCATAACCTGATATAGCTGCCATATAAACCGATCTTGGGTCTTGACTTCTTGAGCCTCTAGAGGGCGCAATTCTTATCCGATTTGAATGAAATTTTGCACAACGTGTTTTGTTATGATATCCAACAACTGTGCTAAGTATGGTTCAAATTGGTTCATAATCTGATATAGCTGCCATATAAACCGATCTTGGGTCTTGATTTCTTGAGCCTCTAGAGGGCACAATTCTTATCCGATTGGAATGAATTTTTGCACGTAGTATTTCGTTATGACATCCAACAACTGTGCCAAGTATGGTTCAAATCGGTCCATAACCTGATATAGCTGTCATATAAACAGATCTGGGGATTTGACTTCTTGAGTTTCTAGAGGGCCCAATTTCTATCCGATTTGGCTGAAATTTTGCATGACAGATTTTATTCTTTCTTTCAACAACTGTGTCAAATAACGTTCAAATCCGTCCTTAACCTGATATAGCTGCCATATAAACCGATCTGGGATCTTGACTTCTTCATCCCTAGAGGTCGCAATTATTATCCGATATGCCTGAAATTTTGTACGACGGATCCTCTCATGACCATCAACAAACGTGTTTATTATGGTCTGAATCGGTCTATTGCCCGATACAGCTCCCATATAAATCGTTCTCTCTATTTTACTTCTTAAGCCCCCAATGGGCGCAATTCTTATTCGAATTGGCTGACATTTTACACAGGTCTTCAACATATAATTTAATTGTGGTCCGAACCGGATCATATCTTGATATCGCTCTAATAGCAGAGAAAATCTTTTCTTATATCATTTTTTGCCTAAGAAGAGATGCCGGGAAAAGAACTCGACAAATGCGATCCATGGTGGAGGGTATATAAGATTCGGCCCGGCCGAACTTAGCACGCTTTTACTTGTTTGTTGTTGTTTTGAACTTTTTGTTGCACGCAGGTTAGTTTCTTAAATGGACCAAATTAGAGCATATTTGAATATAGCTGCTATATAGACCGATCTGTCGATAAAGGGTCTAATGCCCATAAAAAATAAATAATTTATATCTAAATTCTCTGCTTTAATAAATTTGTCTTCTCAGTTCCGTTAGAGTATTTTCAGTAAACACATAAATATTAGTTTTTCTTTATCCCCACCATGCATGCCACACAAAGAGTCAGTCACATGTGTGCCCTATAAGAGTTGTGCAATGAGTTCGGGGAAGTAATTAAAAAAGTGCAAATGCAAAAGAAGTGACGCATTTGGATACAAAAAATACAACATTCACATGGAAACCAAAGATTTCAAAGGGAGCGTACCATGGAACAGTTGAATGCAAATGGTTGACCTATTTACTTCCACCGAAAGGAGTATGACTTTTCTATTAATTATAATTTTAACAAGTTAAAGCGTGTTAAGTTCGGCCGGGCCGAATCTTATATACCCTCCACCATGGATCGCATTTGTCGAGTTCTTTTCTCGGTGTCTCTTTTAAGGCAAACAAAGGAAAGATAAGGAAAGGATAAAAGAAAAGAATTGCTATGCTATTGGAGCTATATTATGGTCCGATTCGGATCATAATGGAATGAATGTTGGATACCATAGTAGAAGTCATTGTGTAAAATTTCAGCCAAATCGGATAAGAATTGCGCCCTTTAAGAGCTCAAAAAGTAAAATAGGGAGATCGTTTTATAGTGGAGCTGTATAAGACCATGTCGAACACGTATGTTGAAGCTCATGGAAGAAGCCGTTGTACAAAATTTCAACCAAATCGGATAAGAATTATGCCCTCTGGAGGCTCAAGAAGTCAAGATCCTAGATTGGTGTATATGGCAGCTTTATCAGGTTGTGGATCGATTTAAACCATATTTGGCACAATTATTAAAAATCATAACAAAACACGTCATGCGAAATTTCAGCGAAATCGTATAGAATTGCGCCCTCTACAGTCTCAAGAAGTCAAGACCCAAGATCGGTTTATATGCCAGCTATATCAGGTTATAGACCGATTTAAAACATACTTTGCACAGTTGTTGGAAGTCATAACGAAACATGTCGTGCAAAATTTCAGCCAAATCAGATAGGAATTGCGCCCTACAGAGAAGTAAGAAGTCAAGACCACAAATCGGTTTATATGGCAGCTATATCAGGTTATGTACCGATTTCATCCATACTACTTATACAGTTGTTGGAAATCATAACAAAACACCTAACGCAAAATTTCATCTAAATCGGATAAAAATTGCGCCCTCAAGAAGCTCAAGAAGTCAAGACCCAAATATGGACCGACATGGCTCATTTACAATCCCAACCGACTACACTTCTAAGAAGTATTTGCGCATAATTTCAAGTGGCTAGCTTCACTCTTTCGAAAGTTAGAGTGCTTTCGACAGACAGACGGACGGACGGACGGACATGGCTAGATCGATATAAAATGTCATGACGATCAAGAATATATATACTTTATGGGATCTGAGACGAATATTTCGACGATTTACAAACAGAATCACGACATTAGTATACCCCCTTCCTATGGTGAAGGGTATAATGAGGATGTGAAAGACGATATAAATATGGTAAAATAGAGGTGAAATGGAGCACATGTACGGAGCTGAACATGCATTTGATGGAAATGAATGATTTCTGTTGGAATACAAAAAATATATTTTTTTTTATACTCACCACCGAAGGATAAGGGTATATTCATTTTGTCATTCCGTTTGCAACACATCGAAATATCCATTTCCGACCTTATAAAGTATATATTTATATTCTTGATCAAAAAATCTAAGACCATCTAGCCAAGTCCGTCCATCTGTATGTGGAAATCATGCTACATCCTTTAAAAATAGAGATATTGAGCTGAAACTTTGTACAGATTCTTTCTTGGTCCGTCAGCAGATTGGAAGTTGGAAGATGGGCTTTATTGGACTATATCTTCATATAGCCCCCATATAAACCGATCCGCCGATTGAGGTTCTTAGGCCCATAAAAGCCACATTTGTTATTCGATTTTGCTGAAATTTGGTACCGTGAGTTGTGTTAGTCCCTCCGACATCCTTCTTAAATTTGGTCCAGATCGATCCAGTTTTGGATATAGCTGGCATATAGACCGATCCGCCGATTTGGGGTCTTAAGCCCATAAAAGATACATTTATGATCAGATTTTTCTGAAATTTGGGACAGTGAGTTTTGTTATGCCCTTCGACATACTTCTTCAATTTGACCAAAATCGGTCCAGATTTTGATATAGCTGCCATATAGACCGATCTCTCGATTTAAGGTCATGTTGTTATTGTCCGATTTTACCAAAATTTGGGACACTGAATTGTTGTAGTCCCTTCGACATCACTCTTCCAGATTGGTCCAGATTTTGATATAGCTGGCATATAGACCGATCTCTCGATTTAAGGTTTTGGGCCCATAAAAGGCGCATTTATTGTCAGATGTCGCAATTTGGTCGAGATCGGTAGAGATTTGGCAATAGCTGTCATATAGACCGATCTATCGTTTCAAAGTATTGTCCCCATAAAATGCGCATTTATAATCCGATTTCGCTGAAATTTGACACAGTGACTTATGTTAGGCTTTTCGACATCCGTGTCGGTCTATATTTGGATATGGCTACCAAAAAGACCAATATTTTGTCCTACAAAATTGGACAAGGACTTGTACTTATTAGACCATCAATGTCCGTATCGATTTATGGGGGCATACATTATGAATTTTTCACCGTATTATGACGAAAGGTAGTTTACATATCTACCCAAGGTGGTAGGTATCCAAAGTTCGGTCCGACCGAACTTAACGCCTTTTTACATGTTTTTGTAACATGTAATGGTAACAAGTAAAAGCTGCTATGTAGCCTCCACCATGGATAGCTTTAATCTAGTTCTTTGCTCGGCATCTCACTAAAGGTTAAACAAGTTCTATGCCCGGCATCTCTTTACAGGCAAACATAGGATAATGATAAGAACTGCTTGGTACATGGGCTCAAGAAGTAAACTCATAATAGGGCTTTATATGAGAGCTATATCAGGTAATAGACCGATTCGAAAAAATTTGGCATGCATTTTGAAGGTCATAGGAGAAGTCGTTGTACTAAATTTCAGCTAAACTGGATAAGAATTGCGCCCACCAGCGGCTCAAAAAGTAAAGGGTGATTTCTTAGCTCTTTGTCGACACTGGTTAAAACAGCTCACGCACGTTTCGTGTCTTCAGTTTGGTCTATAATTTAACCATGAATCATCTTTCATACGAACAACTCTTGCTAATTATTGAACTTTACTATCAAAATACGTCCTCTAATAAGAAAGTTTATAGCGCGACGTTCAGCTCATTTTTGGCTCAATGGGTATGTGAATAAGCAGAATTGTCGATTTGAGAGTGAAGATCAGCCCGAAGCATTGCAAGAGCTACCAATGCATCAATAAAAGTTACAGATTGGTGCGGATTATGGGTTGGTGGCATCATAGGACCGTACTTCTTCAATGATGATGCGAATTATTACGTAACTGTGAAAGGTGAGCGCTACCGTGAGATTATATCCAATTTTTTATGCCCAAAATACCAGAGCTTGACTTGCATGACATGTTGTTTCAACAAGACAGTGCCACATGCCACACAGCAAGCGTAACAATGGACTAATTGAAAGGCAATTTCGCTGAACACATTATTTCACGTTTGGAATCGGTCAATTGGCCGCCTAGATCTTACGGTTTAACGCCTTTAGACTATTTTTTGTGGAGCCATATTAAAGCCACTGTACCGCAGAGGTTAGCATGTCCGACGCTGAACGCCTGGGTTCGAATCCTGGCGAGACCATCAGAAAAAATTTTCAATGGTGGTTTTCCCCTCCTAATGCTGGCAACATTTGTGAGGTACTATGTCATGTAAAACTTCTCTCCAAAGAGGTGTCGCACTGCGGCACGCCGTTCGGACTCGGCTATAAAAGGGAGGTCCCTTATCATTGAGCTTAAACTTGAATCGGACTGCACTCATTGATATGTGAGAAGTTTGCCCCTGTTCATTAGTGGAATGTTCATGGGCAAAATTTGCATTTGCATATTAAAGCTCATGGTTATACAGACAAGTTCAATGGACGCATTGGAAGACAACATTGAAGCATTTATTCGTGAGATACCGACCGAAATGTTAGAAAGAGTATGCCAAAATTGGACTAAGCGGATGGACCATTTGAGGAGCAGTCAAGGCCAACATTTGAACATGAAATAATCTTCAAACAATAAATTATATGGACCGTTCTATAGATTCAAATAAAGATTTCATGCATTTTTGTGAATTTTATGTGTTTTGTTTTATTTGAAAAACATTCCTGTAGGTCTTAAAAAATCACCCTTTGTAATCGGGCGACAAGTTCATATAGCAGCTATATCAGGTTGAGGACCGATTTTGACCGTACTTAACAGAGTTGTTGAAAATCATAACAAAACACTTCATACAAAATTTTAGCCAAATAGGATAAGAATTGCGCTGTCTAGAAGCTTATGATGTAAAAATCCCTGATTGGCTTATGTGGCAGCTATTTATACAAAACGATTTGGACCATACTAAGCACAGTTGTTGAAAATCATAGTAAAACACATCGTACACAATTTTAGCCAAATCGGATGAGAATTTCATATCCCAGATGCTCAAGATCCAAGATCGGTTTATATGCCAGCTATATTAGGTTAGGAATGAATTTTGACAATATTTACACAGTTGTTGGAAGTCACAACAAATCACCTCATGCAACTTTTTAGCCAAATCGGATAAGATTTACGCCCTCCAATCGCTTAAGAATCCAGATCTGAGATCGGTTTATATGGGAGCTATATAAGGTTATGAACCGATTTGAACCATACTTAGTGCATTTGTTGGAAGTCATAACAATACACATCAAACTAAATTTTAGCAAAATCGGATAAGAATTTCACCGTCTGGAGGGTCAAGAATTCAAAATCCGAGATCGGCTTATATGGTAGATATATCAAAATATAGACCGATATGGCATATTTACAATCCCAACCGGCTATTAGTGTATAATAGGAAGTATTTGTGCAACATTTCATGCTCCTAGCCTTACCCATTCGAAAGTTAGCGTGATTGCCACAGACAGACGGACGGACATGGCTGAATGGACTTAAAATGTCATAGCAATCAAGAATATATGTATACACTTTATAGAGTCTTAGACCAATATTGCGGGGTGTTACAAACGGAATGACGATGTTAGCATACCCCTATCCTATGATGGAGGGTATAAAAATGGACCAAATCTACTACTCAAAAAAAAAAACATTTCGGCACTTTAGGAACTCTAGCAATGAAATCAATAGTTTGAACCTTTATAAATTGTTTTCAACAAAGTCAATCACTTCCCTCAATATGCAACATGGTTAATGATGTAGGAAGAAGATTCCACATCACAGCTTAGGTCATTCTTCAGCAATCTGTCCGCTTTAAGGAGATCCACTTCATGCTTCAATGGGGTGTTTAAACATTTTTTCATCGTTAACATTAAAATTTATACTTCCCTTACCATTAAGACTACACTAAGCTTCCAATTTTCCCACTATGATCACACGAAACTTCCTCCCATACACCTTTTCTATAAAATAAGCCATAAAAATTTATCTCTTGTTCTAATTTTAATGACTGTTGCTTAGGGCCTAAAAACAATTTCAGTGTTCTATGTTCTCTGGTGACAAAATATTAATTCTACAACATTTGTTATGTGTCTACTTATGTTAATTTTATTATCGCCGTGGTTATCGCGTATGACATTAACATAATTTAATGTTCGAAAAAAAAGAAACAACAACAAAAACAACATCAAGCGACTCAAAAATTGCTGCCTTAAAACTCTAAGTTTTACGGTTTGCATAGCTTGCTTTCTGTGTAAACTGTATTTGTTTATGGGCCAAAACGAATCGTATCTAATACTCTATAAATTCATCGTAGATTCATCTGTCTGTCGTTAATGTTAATGTTGCTTCTGATGCCGCTGATGACTATGGTGATGCTTTGCCACTAATCTCCACCAAGTTTGTTCATCTTTTTAGCACAGCATGGCATTAAAAACAAAGAAAAGCCCAAAATAAACACCGCTAAAAATTCCAAAGCAACTAAGGCGATTATGGAAAAATCGAAAAACTAAAGGAAGGAGCAATAGAATGAGTGCACGCTAATACTTTTGGAATATAAAATTATACAAATTGTTAAATTTTCTGGCCATTAGCTTATCACAAATGGCTAATAGCTAGAAGCGGTAGCAACCAAAGTTGCCAAGGCAAAAAAAAAAAAACAAGTAAAAAGGCGTTAAGTTCGGCCGGGCCGAACTTTGGATACCCACCACCTCGGGTATATAGGTAAACCACCTTTCATCAAAATCCAGCGAAAATTGCATGCCTTATGTCCCATAGCAGTTCGAAAGTATCGAAATATGATCCGATTTGGACCAAAGTCTAATAAGTACAAGTCATTGTTCAATTATGTATAACAAAATGTTGGTCCTTTTATCAACATCTAGAAATAAACCGATCTGAACCATATACAATATGGAAGTCGAAAAGCCTAACATAAGTCAATGTGTCAAATTTCAGTTAAATCGGATTATAAATGCGTCTTTTTTGGGGCCAAGACTTTAAATCGAGATATCGCTCTATATGGCAGCTATATCCAAATCTTGATCAACCTGAGTGAAATTGAAAAAAGATGTCGAAGGGCCCAACACAACTCACTGTCCCAAATTGTGGCGACATCGGACAATAAACGCGCTTTTTCTGGCCCCAAAACCTAAAATCGAGAGATCGGTCTATATGGCAGCTATATCCAAATCTTGACCGATCTGTGCCATAATGCAGAACTATGGCAAGAGGTTGAACCTAACCCAATGTCCCAAATTTCGGCGACATCGGACAATAAATGCGCCTTTTATGGACCTTAGACCCTAAATAGGAGGATCGGTTTATATGACAGCTATATCAAAATCTGAACCGATCTGAGCCAAATTGACAAAGGATGTCGAAGGGCCTAACACAACTCACTGTCCCAAATTTCAGCAAAATCGGATAATAAATGTGGCTTTTATGGGCCTAAGACCATAATCGGAGGATCGGTCTATATGGCAGCTATATCCAAATCTGAACCGATCTAGACCAAATTGACGGAGGATGTCGAGGGGCCTTACACAACTCACTGTCTTAAATTTCAGTAAAATCGAATAATAAATGTGGCTTTTATGGGCCTAAGACCCTAAATGCGAAGATCGGTCTATATGGCAGCTATATCCAAATCTGAACCGATCTGGGCCAAATTAACGGAGGATGTCGAAGGGCCTTACTTAAATCCCTGTCCCAAATTTCAGCGAAATCGGATAATAAATGTGGCTTTTATGGGCCTTAGACCCTAAATCGGAGGATCGGTCTATATGGCAGCTATATCCAAATCTAAACCGATCTGAGCCAAATTGACGAAGGATGTCGAAGGGCCTAACACAACTTACTGTCCCAAATTTCAGCAAAATTTCGTACAATAAATGTGGTTTTTATGGGCCTAAGACCCTAAATCGGCGGATCGGTCTATATGGTGGCTATATCAAGATATAGTCCGATATAGCCCATCTTCGAACTTAACCTGCTTATGGACAAAAAAAGAATCTGTGCAAAATTTCAGCTCAATAACTCTATTTTTGAAGACTGTAGCGTGATTTCAACAGACAGACGGACGAACATGTCTAGATCGTCTTAGATTTTTACGCTGATCAAGAATATATATACTTTATAGGGTCGGAAATGGATATTTCGATGTGTTGCAAACGGAATGACAAAATGAATATACCCCCATCCTTCGGTGGTGGGTATAAAAACAAATAAAAGCATGCTAAGTTCAGCCCGGCCGAATCTTGGGAACCCATCACCATGGATTCTGCTAAAATATGGGAGCTATATCTAGTTGTATACCGAATTGGACCATAATTCACGCAGTTGTTGAGAGTCACAGCCGAACACCATTAAAATCGGATAAAAATTGCGGCTTGTAAGGCTTGCATATGGCAGCTATAACAGGTTCTTGACCGATTTGAACAGTACTAGGCACATTTGTAGAATGTCATAACAGAACAACATGTACAAGATTACAGCCAAATTGGATGAAAGCTGCGGCTTTCAGGGGCTCAGGAAGTCAAATCGGGAGATCGGTTAATATGGGAGCTATATCAAGCTATGGACCAATACGGACTGTACACAGCATAGTTGCTAGAAGTTATAACAGAACACCATGTGCGGAATTTCAGCCAAATCGGAGAAAAAGTGTGGCTTCCATGGGCTCAAGAAGTCAAATCGGGAGATCGGTTTATATTGGGAGCCAAATCCAAATCGAAACCGATATAGCCCATTTGCAATCCCCAACGACCTAGGTCGATGTAGAGTATCTGTGCTGATAACTGACAGAAAAAAGAATGCAATTACAGAGTCACAAGCTGTGAAAAAATTTGTCAACGCCGACTATATGAAAAATCCGCAATTACTTTTTGGGCAACCCAATAGCTTCCAACTAAACGAATCTCCTGATTTGACTTCTTTAGCCCTTACAAGCCGCAAAATGTATCCGATTTGGCTGAAACTTTGCATTTAGTGTTCTGTTATGAATTTCAACAAATGTAGCAAGTACGGTCCAAATCTTTCTATAACCTGATATAGTTCCCATATAAATTTGCAATTTCTGACCGATTTGGCTGAAATTTTACATGTGGTGTTCTGTAATGACTTCCAACAACTGTGCCTAGTACGGTCCAGATCGGTCTATAACCTGATACAGTTCCCATATAAATCGATTTCCCGATTTGACTTCGTATGCCCTTACAAGCAGCAATTTTTGTCCGATTCAGCTGAAATTTTGCATGTGGTGTTCCGATTTTAAACAATTGTGGCAAGTAAGGTCCTAATTGGTCTATTACCTGATATAGCTCCCATATAAACCGATCTCCCGATTTGACTTCTTAATCACTTACAAGCTACAATTTTTTCCGATTAGGCTGGTATTTTGCAGGTAGTGTTCTGTTGTGACTTCCAACAACTGTGCCTAGAACGGTCCAAATCAGTCTATAACCTGACATAGCCCACAAATAAACCGGTCTCTCGATTATCCTTGTTCGCTTCCTGGAAGCTTTAATTTTTGGTGGTTTTACAGAAGTTTGGTAAGTAGAATAAAATTATGCACTTCAACTTAATTTAGTTTGTATACATGTTTAGCAGAATCCATGGTGGTGGGTTGCCAAGTTTCGGCCCGGCCGAACTTTACACGCTTTTACTGTTTTTTTTTTTTCAAATTTAAAAAATAAAACCACTCAAATCTCCCGTCCGTATCAAATTTAGCTAATCGACAACCCTGTTGGCAGCAACAACAGTAGGCACCATCAACCGACCGACAGTCAAGCAGTCAAAATTGTTGATTTCACACCGCTATTTCGTTACTGTTTGGCTGCTTGTCAAGGTGCCATCGCTGTCGTAAATTAGACTTCAGTATCTGACATTAATTAAATATAAGTGGGTGTCATCGCCGTCAACGTCGATAGACTGGCATTGCGTTTTTGCTTTCTCTAGTGTCTGTCTGCTTCTATCCGTCCCTCCATCATTTAATGCCCCCTATATGTCCGTCCATTTGTTTGCATGGCTGACAGCTTGTCATTTTGTAGGCGCCTCAATTATAAATTGAGATACATCTGAGTATGTGAACGAAAATTCAGTTTTGGTTCTTCTTAATTTTTGTGCCAATCATTGTGAAGATATATTTGCGTTATTCGTTAAATGTTTTATGTGGGTGAACATCGCCATAAAAGGGGATGCCTTTTAATTGAAAACCAATTAAACGTTTAACGAAACCTAAGATGTGTGTGACGTATGAGTGGGAAACAGGTAGCATGACATGAAAAGAAATATTTGACACTGTTAGGCATGAGAAAAATGGTAGAAATTATCTAAAGATTTTGGATAAAAAAAAAACAAATTTCCAGCAAAACACTATCTTTTAACTAAAAAAAATATTTATTTTTGTTGATTTTTTTTTAAATTTAATTTCAAAAACTATGTCGAAATTTCCTCGAAAGTCATATTTCGACAAAAAAAAAAAATACGCTTTGGGCAAAATTTTACGATATCCCGATATTAGGCAACATGTTCAATCAAAATTTTTGTGACGAGAGTTTAAACGAAAATAAACCCACTTATTATCCATGTCTAATATTCTCCACTCTTTATATCACAGACGATTTATATTGTGTCTTACATAATCCATGTATCATATTATCCCTGTCTTATATTCTCTAACGGCAAAAAAAATTGGAAAGAAGTGTACAAAATTTTTTCTGTTGATTTTAGCGGCACAAAATACTCTAGGCATTTGCAGAGGAGGACATAGTCTTTCAGTCTTTCAGGAAAAAAACCGCTGTAGACCCATATCTTTAACACAGGGTGAGATACAGGGTGTCAAAGTTAGCTACTTTTGACTTCTCTTACATCCTGGGTGACATTACTTTTGATCTACTCAACCGAGTTGCATGATTTAAGACTCTAGAGAAAGAACTTGACGAGAACAAAAAAAAAAAACAAGTAAAAGCGTGCTAAGTTCGGCCGTGCCGAATCTAATATACCCTCCACCATGGATCGCATTTGTCGAGTTCATTTCCCGGCATCTCTTTTTAGGCAAAAAAATGATATAAGAAAAGATTTGCTCTTCTATTAGAGCGATATCAAGATATAGTCCGGTTTGGACCACAATTAAATTATATGACAGCCAATTCGAATAAGAATTGCGCCCTTTGTGGGCTCAAGAAGTAAAATAGAGAGATCGATTTATATGGGAGCTGTATCGGGCTATATACCGATTAAGACCATAATAAACACTTGTGTTAATGGTCATGAGAGAATCCGTCGTACAAAATTTCAGGCAAATCGGATAATAATTGCGACCTCTAGAGGCTCAAGAAGTCAAGACCCCAGATCGGTTTATATTGCAGCTATATCAGGTTATGAACCGATTTGAACCACACTTGGCACAGTTGTTGGGTACCATAGCAAAACACGTCGTGCAAAATTTCATCACAATCGGATAAGAATTGCGCACTCTAGAGGCTCAAGAAGTCAAGACCCAAGACCGGTTTATATGGCAGCTATATCAGGTTATGAACCGATTTGAACCATACTTGGCACAGTTGTTGGATATCATAACGCAACACGTCGTGCAAAATTTCATTCCAATCGGATAAGAATTGCGCACTCTAGAGGCTCAAGAAGTTAAGGCCCCAGATCGGTTTATATGGCAGCTATATCAGGTTATGAACCGATTTGAACCATACTTGCCACAGTTGTTGGATATCGTAACAAAACACGTCGTGCAAAATTTCATTCCAATCGGATAAGAATTGCGCACTCTAGAGGCTCAAGAAGTTAAGACCCCAGATCGGTTTATATGGCAGCTATATCAAAACATAGACCGATATGGACCATTTACAATACCAATCGACCTACGCTAATAAGAAGTATTTGTGCAAAATTTCAAGCGGCTACCTTTACTCCTTCGGAAGTTAGCGTGCTTTCGACAGACAGACGGACGGACGGACGGACATGGCTAGATCGACATAAAATTTCACGACGATCAAGAATATGTATACTTTATGGGGTCTCAGACGAATATTTCGAGTAGTTACAATCAGAATGACGAAATTAGTATACCCCCCATCTTATGGTGGAGGGTATAAAAATGCGTGATGTTAGATGCCATCGTGTACGGTTAACGATTTTAATATATACAAATTTTGACTTGAGATTTTCAGTGTAAAGAGTGATTTGTTAAGAGCTTGATAACTTTTTTTTTAAAAAAAACGCATAAAATTTGCAAAATCTCATCGGTTCTTTATTTGAAACGTTAGATTGGTCCATGACATTTACTTTTTGAAGATAATTTCATTTAAATGTTGACCGCGGCTGCGTCTTAGGTGGTCCATTCGGAAAGTCCAATTTTGGGCAACTTTTTCGAGCATTTCGGCCGGAATAGCCCGAATTTCTTCGGAAATGTTGTCTTCCAATAGTTGCTGGAATAGTTGCTGGCTTATTTCTGTAGACTTTAGACTTGACGTAGCCCCACAAAAAATAGTCTAAAGGCGTCAAATCGCATGATCTTGGTGGCCAACTTACCGGTCCATTTCTTGAGATGAATTGTTCTCCGAAGTTTTCCCTCAAAATGGCCATAGAATCGCGAGCTGTGTGGCATGTAGCGCCATCTTGTTGAAACCACATGTCAACCAAGTTCAGTTCTTCCATTTTTGGCAACAAAAAGTTTGTTAGCATCGAACGATAGCGATCGCCATTCACCGTAACGTTGCGTCCAACAGCATCTTTGAAAAAATACGGTCCAATGATTCCACCAGCGTACAAACCACACCAAACAGTGCATTTTTCGGGATGCATGGGCAGTTCTTGAACGGCTTCTGGTTGCTCTTCACTCCAAATGCGGCAATTTTGCTTATTTACGTAGCCATTCAACCAGAAATGAGCCTCATCGCTGAACAAAATTTGTCGATAAAAAAGCGGATTTTCTGCCAACTTTTCTAGGGCCCATTCACTGAAAATTCGACGTTGTGGCAGATCGTTCGGCTTCAGTTCTTGCACGAGCTGTATTTTATACGGTTTTACACCAAGATCTTTGCGTAAAATCTTCCATGTGGTCGAATAACACAAACCCAATTGCTGCGAACGGCGACGAATCGACATTTCACGGTCTTCAGCAACACTCTCAGAAACAGACGCAATATTCTCTTCTGTACGCACTGTACGCATTCGTGTGGTTGGTTTAATGTCCAATAAAGTAAACTGAGTGCGAAACTTGGTCACAATCGCATTAATTGTTTGCTCACTTGGTCGATTATGTAGACCATAAATCGGACGTAAAGCGCGAAACACATTTCGAACCGAACACTGATTTTGGTAATAAAATTCAATGATTTGCAAGCGTTGCTCGTTAGTAAGTCTATTCATGATGAAATGTCAAAGCATACTGAGCATCTTTCTCTTTGACACCATGTCTGAAATCCCACGTGATCTGTCAAATACTAATGCATGAAAATCCTAACCTCAAAAAAATCACCCTTTATTTATACCCACCACCGAAGGATGGGGGTATATTCATTTTGTCATTCCGTTTGCAACACATCGAAATATCCATTTCCGACCCTATAAAGTATATATATTCTTGATCAGCGTAAAAATTTAAGACCATCTAGACATGTCCGTCCGTCTGTCAGTTGAAATCACGCTACAGTCTTCAAAAATACAGATATTGAGCTGAAATTTTGCACAGATTCTTTTTTTGTCCATAAGCAGGTTAAGTTCGAAGATGGGCTATATCGGACTATATCTTGATATAGTCCCCATATAGACCGATCCGCCGATTTAGGGTCTTAGGCCCATAAAAGCCACATTCGTTATCCGATTTCGCTGAAATTTGGGCCAGTGAGTTGTCTTAGGCCCTTCGACATCCTTCGGTAAATTCGCCCAGATCGGTTCAGATTTGGATATAGCTGCCATATAGACCCATCCTCCGGTTTAGGGTCTTAGACCCACAAAAGCCACCTTTATTATCCGATTTTGATGAAATTCGAGACAGTGAATTGTGCAAGGCCCATCGACATCCTTCGTTAATTTGGCCCAGATCGGTCCAGATTTGGATATAGCTGCCATATAGATCGATCCTCCGATTTATGATGTAAGGCTCATAAAAGCCACATTCGTTATCCGATTTTGCTGAAATTTGGGACAGTGAGTTGCGTTAGGCCCTCCGACATCCTTCTTGAATATGGCCCAGATCGATCCAGTTTTGGATATAGCTGGCATATAGACCGTTCCTTTGACATATTTCTTCAATTTGGTCCAGATCGGTTCAGATTTGGATGTAGCTGCCATATAGACCGATTTCTTGATTTATGGTTTTGGGCCCATAAAATTCTCATTCATTGTCCGATGTCGCCGAAATTTGGAACAGTGAGTTAAGTTAAACCCCTTGACATACTTCTGCAATATCGCACAGATCGGTCCAGATTTGTATATAGCTGCCATATAGACCGATATCTAGGTTTTAGGTTTTGGGACCATGAAAGACTCATTTATTGTCCGATGTCGCTGAAATTTGAGACAGTGAGTTTGGTGAGGCTCTTCGACGTCCTTCTTCAATTTTGCCCAGATCGGTCCAGAATATAGCTGCCATATAGACCGAACTCACGATTTATGGTTTAGAGCCCATAAAAGAGGCATTTATAGTCCGATTCGCCGAAATTTGGGACAGTGCTTTGTGTTAGGCTCTTCGGCATGTTTATGGAAGTTGGCCCAAATCGGTCCAGATTTGGGTATAGCTGCCATGTAGACCGATATCTCGATTTAAAGTCTTGGCCCCATAAAAGGCGCATTTATAATCCGATTTCACTGAAATTTGACACAGTGACTTATGTTCGACATCCGTGTCGTATATAGTTCAGATCGGTATGAGGTATATGAGTATAAGGTATGAAATTTTCACCGAATTTTGATGAAAGGTGGTTTACATATATACCCGAGGTGGTGGGTATCCAAAGTTCGGCCCTGCCGAACTTAACGCCTTTTTACTTATTTTAATAACTTCGTCAATTTTTGAGCTATAAATTTCAAGTTTCACACTAACAGTGCTAGTACGTGTATGCACAAAATAACAAGTAAAAACGTGTTTAGTTTGGCCGTGCCGAACGTTGGAGTCCCACCACCATGGATACCCAGTGAACAATTTTTGCCGATTTCGTTACGCATTCGGTCAGAAGCTCTTCACAAGTTTTCGTTTTTGATTCCGAAACGAAATTTGTATGGGTGGTTTACACTGACTCTGAAAGTTTTGTCACGGAAAATTCGAAAATTAATATTAGTCAGATATTTCTGATGTTCTGAAAGATTTTCATAACAATTTCGGACACAACTCTTAAAAAACACGTGAAAATAACCAGAATAATGTGAAACCCCTCTGCGGCTTAACACGAAACGTTGAAACGCGGATGTTTGATCCGAAGTTAGATCCGACAATCTGGACAAAATTTAAAAATATTTTTTTTTTTTAATTTTGAAATTGTTACTTTGATCTAAAAAATCATCCGAAAAAATACCTACTTCTCCGATTATTTTCGGAGATTTGATTACAAAATAGTTTCTAATTATTTTGATTACAAAATGTTCTCGAACAATTTGTCCGAATATTTTTCAAGTTTTTATTGTAATCAAGATCAAATCTTGGGATATTCTAACTATTTTCGGATGTATATTTAGAAAATAATCCGCAGATATCAAAAATTTTCTTAAAAAAAAATATTTTTTTATTTGTATTTTTTATTAAACAAATCTTATGTTTTAATGTCCTTAAAATAAATGTTTTAAATCCTTAAAATAAATATTAAACATATTAAAACATTTTTTGATTGGTTACCATACATACCACAAATATCACTATTTTATTAAATTTTCTCTGCACTTTAGTACTTTTACTTTTTTTTCACTAGAAAACTGGCAAATTTGCTGCTCGAACGATTCGAAACGACCAAGAAATCATTAAAAAACCGGTAAATACAAAATTGGCGACATAAAAGAAAAAACAAGTAAAAAGGCATCAAGTTCGGCCGTGCCGAACTTTGGATACCCAGCACCTCGGGTATATATGTAAACCCGCTTGGACCGATCTGGACCAAATTAAACAAGAAAAGTATAACTCCAAACAACTATATCTGTGGTTATATCTTAATAGGGGCTGGTCTCGATCATATTTTATTCAGGTCCCGAACACTCATATACAAGTAACATTTTCAGAGAATAAATCTGCTTTTTATGAAATTAAGACACTAAATTGCAAGATCGGTCTATATAACAGCTAGATCTTTATAGTCTGATCTGACTCATATTTGGGTCGGATATCGAGAGGCCTAAAATAACCCACAATTTCAAATTTAAATGAAATCAGGTAATAAATAAAGCTTTTATGGGCTTCAGACCCTTAATCGGCATATCGGTCTAAATACAGTCCGATCTTTACCATATATGAGTAAGATGGCGGGTGGCTTAAAACAACTCACTATTTCAAATTTCAACGAAATCGGGTAATAATTGCAGCTTTATGGGTTCCAACCCATTAAATGGCAGATCGGTCTATATGACAGCTATATCTAAATATAATTCGATCTGAGCCTTATTTATTTCGGATATCGGGGGGCTCAAAACAACTCGTTGCTTCAAATTTCAGCGAAATCGGATAAAAAATTAAGCTGGTCCCTTATCAGCAGATCGATCTGTATGACAACTATATTTAAATATAGTCCGATCTGAACCTTATTTGGGTCCGATATTAGGAAGCTTAAAACTACTCACCGTTTCAAATTTCAGCGAAATCGGTTGAAAAATGAAGATTTTATGGGATTCATACCCTTAATAGGGATATCGGCCTATAAAAATTTTATGGGCTTTCGCCCCTTAACCGCCAGATCAGTCTATATAGCAACCATATCAACATACTGTCCGATCTGATCCATATTTGAGTCGGATGTCGGGCATAAAACCACTCAATGTTTAAATTTCAACAAAATCGGGTAATAAATAAAGCTTTTGTGAGTTTAAGAGCCTAAATCGCCAGATAGGTCTATATGACAGCTATGTCTGTATATGCTCCGATTTGGCCGGTTCAAGAACTTAACCTTAACTTAAAGAATAATTCAATCTAGACTTCACTAGTTTTAAAAATCTCTAGCCAATTGAAATTTTACACTGATACTTAAAACTAATGTAGGCCATTGGGGATGGCAAATGGCCCTTATCATTTCATATTTAGATATAGCTCCCATTTGAACCGATTTCCTGATTTGACTTTTTGAGCCCAATTTTTTTTTTTTTGAGCAATTTTTTCCGAAATGATTGAAATTGAGCATATATTTAATAATAACCGATTTCGATATTTTTAATAATAACCGTTTTCCCGATTTGAATTCTTGAGCCCTTACAAGCCGCAAGCCGCATAAATTTTTAGCAGAATCCATGGGGGTGGGTTCCCAAGATTCGGCCCGGCCGAACTTAGCACGTTTTTATTTATTGAAATGTACCCTTATACTGGTCAATTCGTGCATGGGTTGAAATATGCTTTTTCCATGCCAAGAAAATGTCACTTGCCAAATTTTTTAAAAGATTGGAGTAAAACTGTGTGTTCCAGAGCAAATATACCAAAAATCGAGAGTATGGGAGGTACACCTAAAGTGTCACCGATCTGGACCATATTCGGCACAGTTGTAAGGTATATTTAAAACTAACGTTTATTACCGCTAAGGTCAACAGATGAGAAATTGTAGACTTATTTCCATTTTTTTTTTGCACGTTTTGGCAAATGTGCAAAGTCTTATATGCAACCTCTTACATTATGTTTTATATTATCCTCGTCTTATATTATCGACGTCTTATATTAACCACGTTTTAAATTATTCAGGTTTTATATTACCCCTTTTATATTATCTTCGTATTATATTAGCCTGTCTTATATTGGGTTGCCCAAAAAGTAATTGCGGATTTTTCATATAGTCGGCGTTGACAAATTTTTTCACAGCTTGTGACTCTGTAATTGCATTCTTTCATGATCCTTCCGTCTGTCTGTCGAAAGCACGTCTGTCTGTCGAAAGCATGAGGTGTTTTCGGTATGACTTTCAACAACTGTGCTAAGTATGGTGGAAATCGGTTCATAACCTGATATAGCTGTTATCTAAACCGATCTGTGGTCTTGACTTCTTGAGCCTCTAGAGGGCGCAATTACTATCCGATTTGGCTGAAATTTAGCAAGACGTGTTTTGTTATGACTTCCAACAAATGTGCAAAGTATGGTTTACATCGGTTCACAACCCGATATAGCTGGCATATAAACCGATCTTGGATCTTGACTTCTTGTGCTTCTTTACATACTTTAATTGGCTATGACAGAATATATGTTCCATTAGCCGAACGTAGAGTAACGTTCCAAGCGCCTCGATCTTCTGCGCCCATTCTAAAATCTCTGCCACCAAGTTTCGAGGTGTCTCCCACCAATTGATCTTTCCATCTTGCTTTTGATCGTCCCGGTTTGCGTGTACCACCGTTTTTGCCTTCAAAAGACTTCTTTGCTGGAGCTTCATCATCCATTATGACAACATGACTAACCAACGCAGCCGTTGTATTTTGATGCGTGTAACTATGCTATCGTCGTCATACAGCTCGCGGTTCCTATGTCGCCTATATTCTCCATTAACGCAAACTGGTTCATATATTTTACGAAGAATCTTTCTCTCAAATACTCCAAGCACTGGCTCATCTGCTTTCACAAGTACCCATGCCTCAGAACCATATAACAGCCTCTAGAACGGCTTCTCCCATAATCTCCAATTTACGTGTCAAATGTGGTCCGAATCGGTCTATAGCCCGATACAGCTCCCATATAAACCGATCGCCCTATTTTACTTCTTGAGCCTCTAGAGCTCGCAATTCCTATCCGATTTGGCATGACATCTTTTGTACTAAGTATGGTTCAAATCGGTCGATAACCTGATATAGCTGTCATATAAACCGATCTGGGATCTTGACTTCTTGAGCCTCTATTTGTTATCCGATTTGGTTGAATTGAATTGAATTTTGTACAATGGTTTTTTTCATGACCTTCAACATACTTGTGAAATATGGTCTGAATCGGTCTTTAGCCTGAAACAGCACAACAGAGATACCGGGAAAAGAAATCGACAAATTTGATGCATGTTGGAGGGTATATAAGATTCCGCCCGGCAGAACTTAGCACGCTTTTTATTTTATTCAGATTTTACGCTGCGTCCGAGTGTTTTCAAAAAACAACGCAGACACCACACATAATCAGCCACGAATATATTTAGGTATTTATTATCAAACCCAATCAAATAATAATATCATAATCATATCATAATAATCGCATAATATCAAATTAATGCTTTCCATATTTCACAGCTTAATTGACAAATGAAAAACATCACAATGGATTTGCATAAGAAAAATGTTTATAATTACCCTAAACATATAACAATAGGCGCCAGTCATAAGAAATACTCAATGAGGTTTTTTCGATAAACATATGTTGCAGCCAAATTAGTTAAATTTTTTTTGTTGGGCGTATAAACCGAAATGCGATTAAAAGCCCTCCCAGAAAACGCAAAAAGAAATTAAAAGATAATCATCGCAAAAAAGGGGTTCAAGAAAACATTGGCCAGACTAATAAAAAGAGAATAATGTTTTTATACCCTACCCCACCACTGTGGTACGGGGTATTATAACTTTGTGCAGCCAATTCGAATAAGAATTGCGCCCTTTGGGGGCTCAATAAGTAAAATAGAGAGATCGATTTATATGGGAGCTGTATTGGGCTATAGACCGATTCAGTACAAAATTTCAGGCAAATCGGATAAGAATTGCGCCCTCTAGATACTCAAGAAGTCAAGACCCCAGACCGGTTTATATGACAGCTATATGAGGTTATGGACCGATTTCAACCATACTTGGCAAAGTTGTTGGATATCATAACAAAACACGTCGTACGAAATTTCATTCCAATCTGATAAGAATTGCGCACTCTAGAGGCTCAAGAAGTCGAGTCCCAAGATGACAGCTATATTAGGTTATGGACCGAATTGAACCATACTTGCCACAGTTGTTGGATATCATAACAAAACACGTCATGCAAAATTTCATTCCAATCGGATAAGAATTGCGCACTCTAGACGCTCAAGAAGTCAAAACCCAAGACCGGTTTATATGGCAGCTATAGCAAAACATGGACCGATATGGCCCATTTACAATACCAACCGACCTACACTAATAAGAAGTATTAGTGCAAAATTTCAAGCGGCTAGCTTTACTCCTTCGGAAGCTAGCTTGCTGTCGACGGACATGGCTAGATCGACATAAAATGTCGCGACGATCAAGAATATATATACTTTATGGGGTCTCAGACGAATATTTCGAATAGTTACAAACAGAAAGACGAAATTAGTGTACCCCCCATCCTATGGTGGAGGGTATAAAAACGGTCTAGATTTAGATATAGCTCCCATATATATCCTTCATCCGATATGCCCTCTGAAGACTATAGAAGCCACAATTTTTATCTGATCCCTAAAAATTTTTCCATGAGGTGTTTTATTTGACGTTCCAATATATGTGCAAAATTTCATTAAAATCGGTTCAGATTAAGATATAGCTCCCATAAATAATTTTCATCCCATATGGCGTATTAAGCCTATAAAAGCCACAATTTAGGTTTAATCTACTTTGTTTTATTTGACGTCTTATGACGTGTGGTAAATTTTATCAAAGTCGGTCCAGATTTAAATATATGTAGCCCCTATATATATGTTTCATATGATATGGCCTTTAAGGCTCTAGTAGCCACAATTTAGGTCCTATCGTAAGAGAAGAGAGAAAGAGAAGGGAGGTTCTATTCATTATATCAGTAGGTATGCAAAATTAAAATGTGACTATATTTCAACATAGGTTCCATGCATTAAAAGCAATACGCAGACTGGCTGGTGTAGGGCAATTATATTGTCGGCTCCACCCGACTTTTGCCTTTCGTTACTGGTTTTCTGTTTGGATCTTTTCGCCCCCCTAATAAAACTTGAAAAACACCAAACAATGATTTAGTACCGAGAAGAAACAAGAGAAATGTGCTACGACTTTGAAAAATGAATTTTAAAACTCTTTCAGGGGTTTAATGGCCCATTTTTTTGGTGAAGCTTTTCTGGGGCAAACAGCGGGAACAATCTTTGCTCCAAAACATCATTAGTGACGTCGGCTTGAGGGCATTTACCTTTTACTTTTACTTTTGCTATTGTATGGTAAATGCTTGTGCCAAAAGATTACTGCTAAGAAGTGACCAATTAGTTAGCATAGGGTTGAAAATTAGCAACGGAGACTGTAAGCAAAAATGTTTATTAAACAGAAGTGTTGAATTAGTCATAATGGGGAAGGGAATGTTTGTACAGTTTGAAATGTTTTGCAATTGGCGAGTTCTTAAAAACAAAGTTCGGTGATAGTTTCTTAGGCTTTAGTATTTATACTTCTTACTAATACTCGGGTAAACTCGGGTTACTAATACACCTATAAAATTTCCTATAAAGTATATATATCCTTGATCGTCGTAAAAATCAAAGACGATATAGCCATTTCCGTCAGTCTGTCTGTTAAAATTGCGCTACAGTCTTTACAAATAGAGACATTGAGCCAAAATGTTGCACAGATTCTGTTTTTGTCCACAGGCAGTCCATAGTTTAAGTTCGAAGATGGGCTATATCGAACTATATCTTGATATAGCGCCCATATAGACCATCTGCCGATTTAAGGTCTTGGACCCCTTAAACCCATATTTATTATCCGATTTCGCTGAATTTCGGTACATTGAGTAGTGTTTAAACTCTTGACATTTTTCTTCAATACGGCCCAGATCCGTCCAGGTTTGGATAAAACTGTGACATAGATCGATCTCTCGATTTAAGGTCTTGGACCCATAAAATTCTCATTTTTTATCCGATTCCGCTGAAAGTTAGGACAGTGAGTTGTGTTAGGCCCCCCGATATCTTCTTGGCAACTACATCCAAATATAGACCAATCTGAACCATATAGGACACGGATGTCGAAAAGTCTAACATAAGTCACTGCCCCAAATATCAGCGAAATCGGATAATAAATCCGTCTTTTTTGGGACCAAGACTTTAAATCAAGAGTTCAGTCTATAGGTCAGCTATATACAATTCTTGACCTATCTCGGCAAAATTAAAAAATGATGTCGAAGGGCTTAACTCACAGTTCCAAAGTGCGACGAAATCGGAAAGTAAAAGGACCAAAACTTTAAATCGAGATATCGGCCTATATGACAGTTATATGCAAATCTGGACCGAGCTGGGCCAAATTGAATAAGGATGTCGAGTGGCCTAATACAACTCATTGTGCTAAATTTCAGCAAAATTGAATAAAAATTTGGCTTTTATGGGTCTAAGATCTTGAATCGGCAGATTGGTTTATATGGGGCGACGAAATCGGAAAGTAAAAGGACCAAGACTTTTAATCGAGATATCGGTCTATATGACAGTTATATCCAAATCTGGACCGAGCTGGGCCAAATTGAATAAGGATGTCGAGTGGCCTAACATAACTCATTGTGCTAAATTTCAGCAAAATTTAATAAAAATTTGGCTTTCATGGGTCTAAGATCTTGAATCGGCAGATTGGTTTATATGCGGCTATATATAGCCTATATTCGAACATAACCTGCCATTGGTCAAAAAAAGAATCTGTACAAAGTTTTAGCTCAAAATCTCTATTTTTAAAGACTGAAACGTCGGACAGACGGACGGACAGACGAACGGAAATGGGTAGATCGTGTTTTGGTATGAAAACAAAAACATGTAATTGTTGTCAAATTTCGCTCGCGAAACAATAACAAGTAAAAGCGTGCTAAGTTCGGCCGGGCCGAATCTTATATACCCTCCACCATGGATCGCATTTGTCGAGTTGTTTTCCCGGCATCTCTTCTTAGGCTAAAAAGGATATAAGAAAAGATTTGCTCTGCTATTCGAGCGATATCAAGATATGGTACGGTTTGGACCACAATTGAATTACATGTGGGAGACCTGTGCAAAATGTCAGCCAATTCGAATAAGAATTGCGCCCTTTGGGGGCTCAAGAAGTAAAATAGAGAGATCGATTTATATGAGAGCTGTATCGGGCTACAGATCGATTCAGACCATAATAAACACGTATGTTGATGGTCATAAGAGAATCCGTCGTACAAAATTTCAGGCAAATCGGATAATAATTGCGACCTCTAGAGGCCCAAGAAATCAAGACCCAAGATCGCTTTATATGGCAGCTATATCAGGTTATGAATCGATTTGAACCATACTTGGCACAGTTGTTGGATATAATAACAAAACACGTCGTGCGAAATTCCATTCCAGTCGGATAAGAATTGCGCCCTCTAGAGGCTCAAGAAGTCAAGACCTAAGATCGGTTTATATGGCAGCTATATCAGGCTATGGACCGATTTGAACCATACTTGGCACAGTTATTGGATATCATAAAAAAACACGTCGAGCAAAATTTCATTCCAATCGGATAAGAATTGCGCACTCTAGAGGCTCAAGAAGTCAAGACCCAAGATCGGTTTATATGGCAGCTATATCAAAACATGGACCGATATGGCCCATTTACAATACCAACCGACCTACACTAACAAGAAGTATTTGTGCAAAATTTTAAGCGGCTAGCTTTACTCCTTCGGAAGTTAGCGTGCTTTCGACAGACAGACGGACGGACGGACGGACATGGCTAGATCGACATAAAATGTCGCGACGATCAAGAATATATACACTTTTTGGGGTCTCAGACGAATATTTCGAGTAGTTACAAACAGAATGACGAAATTAGTATACCCCCCATCTTATGGTGGAGGGTATAAAAAATTTTAGCGACTTTTCTAAAGCAGAATAGAATAGCAACCCTAAGTCGTGATTTTCCTATGAATCCTTATATATCGTGCTTCGTGATTTCCTCGTGAATAGCGTTTTGAGTCGTCAATCACGCTCACGCACGATCACGTGATTAGATCTGGATTTCTCAAATAAGAATCACGTGACTCACGCTTGATTCCAGTGTGACACGACTACTCACGTGCACTTCTCTAGTCGGTCGGCTGGAGGTTGCGTGCAAGACTACCAAATATAAGATTATGAGTTCAAATAACGCGGCGGGCTAAATTGATAAAATTTTATACTAGTAAAGAGAGGATGACAAAGAAAATCTAGAGAGCAAAACAGTAAGCGAAAGATACAAGCAGGGTGAACCGAACAAAAGAACATACAAAACACCACCACCCCTGTTGAAATGGTTTTTTGTCTTGCTTATCGATATTTTGTTGTTGTTATATGTTGGCCTGCAAAGAGTGCCTTTCAACAAACAATTTTAACTTTCGATCGCTGAGAATAAATTGTTGCAGAAAAATTAACAAATTTCGTCGTCGTTTTTTTCGACACAAGTTGTTATTTAACAAAAGCTATACAGACCTCTTTCTTACTTCCATTAAGTAATAGCCTCGTCCTTTCACGATCCAGATCACTCCGTAGGATTTTCGCTCTCCTACCGACTGTTTCGCTTTTCCACAAGGTTAAATGCGCGTTTGTCGCCTACGCCCATAACTCAGACTACGTCAACCCGTAAGGCTTCGAGTTAACCAAGTTTATTGACGGCAGTCCTCTGGCATTCACCGCCTAATCGTCTGCCCTTTCTATTAACCTTAGTATTCAACCTTAGTATATTATGGCCCGGCACCCAAACGATGCGGTTTTTGCTATTCTCAGGGAAGGCGGTAATCTCCTTCTTATACTACTGCTCGTGACCTTATCGTCCTGGTTGTTATTGTCCGTTGCCTTAAGTTATAGCCGCAGTGGCTGCCTCACATTTAATCTGTATGTCAATGGGTTGAATATCCAGAATAGTCTCCAGTGCCCTAGTGGGAGTGGTCCTCATTGCTCTACCTCTTTTCGAAGTTACTTTTCAGGATTTATAACGCACAACAAGCCGTTTACTGGCTTAGTTTTATATTCATAATGGCATTGGGCGGATTAATATCCACATCCTCTTTTTAACCTCACCTACCATATTTTACCAAAATTTAGTATGAAGAGTTGTTTTCAACACTTTGACATCCGTGTTAAGTACGGTCTAGATTGGACCATTTTTGATAGACCTCTCGACATCCGCGCCGAGTATTGTCTGCGTCGGAGCACATTCAAGTATTATAGCAGTTGTTTGGATGTTTTTTTTAGTTCTGGTACTTTTTCCGCCCGCGTATGTGTTGCACCCAGACAATTCCTCATTAGGTGATTATTTGAACACTACCTATCTCCAGCCTATCCATCTGTTATTTAAAAACACATACATTTACAATAACTATATTATAGATATTATTGTAGCTGTCGGCAATGGAAAATCCATTTGTAATTACATTTTTTAATTATTTCTTTTACATTTGCCTTCAATTTGATTTAATGAAAGAAAAAATCACCATAAACTATTACTGCTAAGTCCCCCTACCTATCAGAGCTATGACCCTGATTTGTGTTACCACCAACATGCGGCCACTATCAATTTTATTCTTAGCTTGTCTTAATAAGACGTTGATTATGACGCCAAAGATAAGACCACTCCCCATCAAAAAAGAAGGGGCGAAAAAGGAAATCAAAAAATTCAATTAGCCAACATTTTAATTTTAAACAGCGATCAATACAAGAAAAGATTGTATTGTAGGAGATTCCCCGGAGTGGTTGATGTGTTTAGTTATGGTGAATATTTATATCTCTGTACTATGGTCAACACCTACCACACGCCTCTCGAATGATCATTAATGGATGATAGGGGGGGTTCAGTAAATTACAAATCATAGTCATGCAATAGAAAGATAAAAACCAAGACATATGGTTTGTGGTCCATGATGGCTGGCCACTCTCTGCCTTCCGTCATGTGCTTAAAGGCATAATTATTTTCAGTTTTATTCTCCTCCCCTAAGGTTTACTGGTAATTTATTTTTTGTGATGTTTTTTTATTGTTATTTAAGCGGCCAAAACATAATTAATACCCGGCGATTATAAAATGGCTTAAATAATAATTAATTACCATCATCAAATCAAAAGCAAAACATAAAACCACAGAAATTGGCTACCATAATTTCACACAAAAATAGAAAAAACACAAAAAATAGAAAAGAAGTAAAAAGACATTAAGTTCGGCCGGGCCGAACTTTGGATACCCACCATCTCAGGTGTAAATGTACACCGCCTTTCTTCATAATTCGGTGAAACTTGGATAACTTTATTCGGCAAGAACATTGAGTGCTCTAACAAATATAAGTCACTAAATTAAATTAAATTAAATTAAATTAAATTAAATTAAATTAAATTAAATTAAATTAAATTAAATTAAATTAAATTAAATTAAATTAAATTAAATTAAATTAAATTAAATTAAATTAAATTAAATTAAATTAAATTAAATTAAATTAAATTAAATTAAATTAAATTAAATTAAATTAAATTAAATTAAATTAAATTAAATTAAATTAAATTAAATTAAATTAAATTAAATTAAATTAAATTAAATTAAATTAAATTAAATTAAATTAAATTAAATTAAATTAAATTAAATTAAATTTAATTTAATTAAATTAAATTAAATTAAATTAAATTAAATTAAATTAAATTAAATTAAATTAAATTAAATTAAATTAAATTAAATTAAATTAAATTAAATTAAATTAAATTAAATTAAATTAAATTAAATTAAATTAAATTAAATTAAATTAAATTAAATTAAATTAAATTAAATTAAATTAAATTAAATTAAATTAAATTAAATTAAATTAAATTAAATTAAATTAAATTAAATTAAATTAAATTAAATTAAATTAAATTAAATTAAATTAAATTAAATTAAATTAAATTAAATTAAATTAAATTAAATTAAATTAAATTAAATTAAATTAAATTAAATTAAATTAAATTAAATTAAATTAAATTAAATTAAATTAAATTAAATTAAATTAAATTAAATTAAATTAAATTAAATTAAATTAAATTAAATTAAATTAAATTAAATTAAATTAAATTAAATTAAATTAAATTAAATTAAATTAAATTAAATTAAATTAAATTAAATTAAATTAAATTAAATTAAATTAAATTAAATTAAATTAAATTAAATTAAATTAAATTAAATTAAATTAAATTAAATTAAATTAAATTAAATTAAATTAAAATTAAATTAAAAAATTAAATTAAATTAAATTAAATTAAATTAAATTAAATTAAATTAAATTAAATTAAATTAAATTAAATTAAATTAAATTAAATTAAATTAAATTAAATTAAATTAAATTAAATTAAATTAAATTAAATTAAATTAAATTAAATTAAATTAAATTAAATTAAATTAAATTAAATTAAATTAAATTAAATTAAATTAAATTAAATTAAATTAAATTAAATTAAATTAAATTAAATTAAATTAAATTAAATTAAATTAAATTAAATTAAATTAAATTAAATTAAATTAAATTAAATTAAATTAAATTAAATTAAATTAAATTAAATTAAATTAAATTAAATTAAATTAAATTAAATTAAATTAAATTAAATTAAATTAAATTAAATTAAATTAAATTAAATTAAATTAAATTAAATTAAATTAAATTAAATTAAATTAAATTAAATTAAATTAAATTAAATTAAATTAAATTAAATTAAATTAAATTAAATTAAATTAAATTAAATTAAATTAAATTAAATTAAATTAAATTAAATTAAATTAAATTAAATTAAATTAAATTAAATTAAATTAAATTAAATTAAATTAAATTAAATTAAATTAAATTAAATTAAATTAAATTAAATTAAATTAAATTAAATTAAATTAAATTAAATTAAATTAAATTAAATTAAATTAAATTAAATTAAATTAAATTAAATTAAATTAAATTAAATTAAATTAAATTAAATTAAATTAAATTAAATTAAATTAAATTAAATTAAATTAAATTAAATTAAATTAAATTAAATTAAATTAAATTAAATTAAATTAAATTAAATTAAATTAAATTAAATTAAATTAAATTAAATTAAATTAAATTAAATTAAATTAAATTAAATTAAATTAAATTAAATTAAATTAAATTAAATTAAATTAAATTAAATTAAATTAAATTAAATTAAATTAAATTAAATTAAATTAAATTAAATTAAATTAAATTAAATTAAATTAAATTAAATTAAATTAAATTAAATTAAATTAAATTAAATTAAATTAAATTAAATTAAATTAAATTAAATTAAATTAAATTAAATTAAATTAAATTAAATTAAATTAAATTAAATTAAATTAAATTAAATTAAATTAAATTAAATTAAATTAAATTAAATTAAATTAAATTAAATTAAATTAAATTAAATTAAATTAAATTAAATTAAATTATGTTGGAACTACTGTGCATACAAAGTGTTGTATGATCGAGCAATGTTTAGTTGGCTGTCATCTGTTTTACAATCTATGCTTTGTTCTTTACTAGGCTTTACTTATTAGTGTATCTTTTATGTTATGTCACTTGTTGTTGTATAGTTGTTTTTCTGTTTCTTTAAATAAAAATCACGCCACTTGTTCGTCATACTTGTTTAAACGAAGTCACACGTGTTTGACTCCAATTCAATTTACAACAAAGGTTATGGGCCCAGAACTGCGTAAGGGACCCATTGCGTAATCTGTTGAAAAGAGGTTATAACTTTCGAATAATAGTTGGTCTATGTTCAAAGTTAAATAAATTGTAAAAACAAAGTATAAAATTAATAACGATTGATTTGAAAATAAATTTTGAAAATATGAGTTCAAATTTTCAAATCGATAAATTGCATCCTGAAAATTATGCATCATGGTCTGTCCAGATGCGGAGTCTTCTGATTACTCAGGACTACTGGGATGTAGTGGAATCGTTCCCGAGTGTTTCTGCAACGGCCGAAGAAAAAGAGGTTTGGATTGGCAAAGATAAAAAGGCACTAGCTACAATTATGCTGTCGGTACGTCCATGTGAGTTGATACACATCAAAAGCTGCAAAACGGCGAGAGAAGCTTGGTTGAAATTGGAGAAGGTTTATAAAGGCAAAGATCCAGCCAGGAAAGTACATTTATTCAAACAATTCGTGCGATTTAAATTTCAATATGGTGAGAAGTATGCCCCACAAATAAATAATTTTTGTTCATTGGCAGACGATTTGAAGGACGTCGATGTAAAAATTCCTGAGGAATTGTTAAGTATTTTTCTTTTATGCAGTCTACCACCGGAGATGGAAAATTTTGTAGTGGCAATCGAGAGCCGGGATATATTGCCCACTTTAGATATTCTTAAAAGTAAAATTTTGGAGGAGGAACAAAGAAGGTCCGAGAAAAATGATGCTGCAAACGAGCAGGTATTTGGAATGCGCCATAGGCAAAATAAATTTAACAAAGAGAGTCCCAATAAAAAATTCGAGCAAGATAAGTATAAAAATGTCAAATGCTATAACTGCGGAAAGAGAGGTCATATTAAGGCGGATTGCAAGTTCCAGTCCAATAAAGAGCATACGGCAATGTGTGTCATAAATGCAACAATATCTCAATTAAGCTCATCGATTTGGATACTGGATAGTGGTGCCTCATCCCACGTTTGTCGAGACAAACGATTATTTGTAGGTATGAAGGAATACAACCACGAGGTAATGCTTGCATCTGGTCAATATTTTAAAATTGAAGCCATTGGGGAAGTAAATATAAAGTTTTGGAACAAATCGTATAAGCTTCAAAATGTTTTGTATGTTCCCCAATTGAAATCTAACTTTCTTTCAGTTAGCAAAATGACTGAGCATGGATTTACTGTTAAATTTTCTAAAGAAAGGGCCGAAATTTTTGATCGATTCGGAAAATTTCAATTCAATGCGAATTTAATGGATGGCATTTACCAAATAAACGCTAATACTAACTACGCTATGTTGACGACCGAAAATGAAAAGGAACTTCTGTGGCACAAACGATTTGGACACTTGAATTTTAACGATTTAAAGAAATTGGAAGCAAATAAAATGGTTCGAGGCTTAGAAGGTAATTTTGATAATTGCAACTCTTGTGTTACATGCTCATTGTGCAAGATGTCCGTCCGTCCATTTAAACCCATTGGAACCACTGTGACAAGTAAGCCACTAGAATTGGTCCATACAGATGTTTGCGGTCCAATGCGGATTGAGTCTCAAGGAGGTGCCAAATATTTTATAACATTTATCGATGACTACAGCAGATATATTTCCATTTACTTTCTAAAAGCAAAATCTGATGCTCTTACTGCCTTTAAGTCTTATTTGTTTGAAATGGAAAGACAAACTGGCTATGATTTAAAACGGTTAAGAAGCGATAATGGAACCGAATATTTAAATAATGAATTTAAAAATTTCTTAGCGCAAAGAGGAATAGTTCATGAAACAACCGTAGCATACACTCCCCAACAAAACGGAGTGTCCGAGCGAGCAAACCGAACTATAATGGAGATGACTCGTTGTTTGTTGGAAGAATCCAAAATGCCCAAATATTTGTGGGCAGAGGCGGTAAACACCAGTGTTTTTATTAAAAATCGTTCACCAACAAAAGTATTAGGAAATGTAACCCCATTGGAACGATGGACTGGTAGAAAACCATCTGTTTCATATTTTAAAACTTTTGGATGTAAAGCTGTGGTACTTGACAAAAAGCTAGGCCGATCGAAATTAGATGCAAAAGGAGACGTTTTTGTTTTCGTTGGATACGAGCCCCACACTAAAGGATACAGGTTGTATAATATTAAAACTAGAAAATTAATTGTATCTCGAGATGTAAAATTTTTTGAAAATCAGTTTGATACAAGCTTATGCCAAACTGAAGATTATGGAAATATTTTCGAATTTTGCAGTGGGAGAGTTCAGGATGAAAATATTCGAAAATCAAATAATGTATCTGCTCCATTAGAAAACATTCCCGAAGAACCGGTTACAACCAATCAATCAATTGTATCTAGTGATGATGAGCCTATGACACAAATTAATCAGCCACACAACAACAGCAACGGCAATGATCAACATCTGGATGACAACAACGAAAACGAATCTCTTTATGAAGAGCTGACGAATGAACATGGTAAGAGAAAACGAGGCAGACCGTCCATCGTCAGAACAGGCACTGTAGGCAGGCCACGTAAAAAGTATAGCACTGGTACTGGCATTGAAGAGATCAATGTTATAAAAGAGTTTAATGCTGACCCAACAACAATTGATGAAGCTGTACGCAGCAGTGAGTGGGAGAATTGGAAATCTGCAATGACGGCCGAATACGACACCCTATTAAGCAATGAAACTTGGCAGTTAGTACAAAAACCAAAAGATGCAAACGTTATTGGGTGCAAATGGGTTTTTACTAGGAAACGTCTTGCAGATGGTACTATTGAAAAGTACAAAGCTCGTTTGGTTGCCCAAGGATGTTTTCAGCGGTATAATTTGGATTATTCAGAGACATATGCCCCAGTGATAAGGCAGCCTACAATTCGACTTATTTTAGCCTTAGCTGTCAGATACAAATTGTTGGTGAAACACATTGATGTGGTTTCAGCCTATCTGAATGGTGAACTCGAAAATGATGTCTACATGAAACAGCCTGAAATGTTTGTCGTAAAAGGTGAAGAAGACAAGGTATGTAAACTTAAGAAGTCACTGTATGGTCTTAAGCAGGCTGGACGGCAGTGGAATCATAAAATTAATGAAATATTGCTCAATATGAATTTCATACAATGTAAGACTGATAGCTGTGTTTTCATCAAAAGGAAAAATAATGAAATTAATATAATCGCCCTGTATGTAGATGACCTTTTATTAGCCTGTACTTCCACCAAATCAATGGATGAAATTCTCAAGAATTTATGTGAATTTATAAATATTATAGATCGAGGTCCAGTCGACTATTACCTTGGAATGGAGATTGTGAGACATGACCCGAGAGGCAAAATAGAAATACACCAGAACGCTTTTATAAATGAATTGCTAATGGAATGGAATATGGAAAATTGTAAGCCCGCTAGTACACCAATTGCCTCAGGTACTGTTCTAACAAAATGCAATGTGGAGAACTGCAGTGAAATGGAGGATGTAAAAACGTACCAGTCACTCATTGGAAGTTTGATGTACTTAGCAACGATTTCACGTAATTCGCACCCACATCGTGAGCACATGAGTGCAGCTAAGCATGTATTGCGGTATTTAAAATCACATAGATTTTCTCTCACGTTTGATGATGACAGTGGCCTATCCTGCTATTCCGATGCGGATTGGGGATCAAATGTTATTGATCGTAAATCTTATAGCGGTTATGTTCTATTTTTCGCAGGTGGACCAATTGCTTGGGAGTCCAAGAAACAAGATATTGTCGCTTTAAGCTCTATGGAGGCCGAGTATATCGCTATGTGCCAAGCAGTCAAAGAAATTTCGTTTCATCGCAGCCTACTGTTTGAGTTGGACATTGAAAATGTACATAAGCAGCCAACAACTTTGTTTTGTGACAACCAAGGTGCCCAATATTTAACGAAGAGCCATATGACTTTGAAGCGGAGTAAACATATCGATATAAGGTTTCATTATATCAAAGATAAATACAATTCGAACGAAATATCTTTATCATATGTACCAACAGATAAAAATATTGCTGATATTTTTACAAAATCTTTGTCGAAACAAACTCATGAGAAAATGTGTATATTGTTAAAATTAAAATTTGTTTAAAAATTTGTTTTGTTTTCAAACTTTCTATATATGCAAATATATAATTGTAAATTTAAGATGAACGTATTTTAAGAATATAATGGATTATTTTCGACAGCGGATAAACATTGAGGAGGTGTTTGTTGGAACTACTGTGCATACAAAGTGTTGTATGATCGAGCAATGTTTAGTTGGCTGTCATCTGTTTTACAATCTATGCTTTGTTCTTTACTAGGCTTTACTTATTAGTGTATCTTTTATGTTATGTCACTTGTTGTTGTATAGTTGTTTTTCTGTTTCTTTAAATAAAAATCACGCCACTTGTTCGTCATACTTGTTTAAACGAAGTCACACGTGTTTGACTCCAATTCAATTTACAACAAATTAAATTAAATTAAATTAAATTAAATTAAATTAAATTAAATTAAATTAAATTAAATTAAATTAAATTAAATTAAATTAAATTAAATTAAATTAAATTAAATTAAATTAAATTAAATTAAATTAAATTAAATTAAATTAAATTAAATTAAATTAAATTAAATTAAATTAAATTAAATTAAATTAAATTAAATTAAATTAAATTAAATTAAATTAAATTAAATTAAATTAAATTAAATTAAATTAAATTAAATTAAATTAAATTAAATTAAATTAAATTAAATTAAATTAAATTAAATTAAATTAAATTAAATTAAATTAAATTAAATTAAATTAAATTAAATTAAATTAAATTAAATTAAATTAAATTAAATTAAATTAAATTAAATTAAATTAAATTAAATTAAATTAAATTAAATTAAATTAAATTAAATTAAATTAAATTAAATTAAATTAAATTAAATTAAATTAAATTAAATTAAATTAAATTAAATTAAATTAAATTAAATTAAATTAAATTAAATTAAATTAAATTAAATTAAATTAAATTAAATTAAATTAAATTAAATTAAATTAAATTAAATTAAATTAAATTAAATTAAATTAAATTAAATTAAATTAAATTAAATTAAATTAAATTAAATTAAATTAAATTAAATTAAATTAAATTAAATTAAATTAAATTAAATTAAATTAAATTAAATTAAATTAAATTAAATTAAATTAAATTAAATTAAATTAAATTAAATTAAATTAAATTAAATTAAATTAAATTAAATTAAATTAAATTAAATTAAATTAAATTAAATTAAATTAAATTAAATTAAATTAAATTAAATTAAATTAAATTAAATTAAATTAAATTAAATTAAATTAAATTAAATTAAATTAAATTAAATTAAATTAAATTAAATTAAATTAAATTAAATTAAATTAAATTAAATTAAATTAAATTAAATTAAATTAAATTAAATTAAATTAAATTAAATTAAATTAAATTAAATTAAATTAAATTAAATTAAATTAAATTAAATTAAATTAAATTAAATTAAATTAAATTAAATTAAATTAAATTAAATTAAATTAAATTAAATTAAATTAAATTAAATTAAATTAAATTAAATTAAATTAAATTAAATTAAATTAAATTAAATTAAATTAAATTAAATTAAATTAAATTAAATTAAATTAAATTAAATTAAATTAAATTAAATTAAATTAAATTAAATTAAATTAAATTAAATTAAATTAAATTAAATTAAATTAAATTAAATTAAATTAAATTAAATTAAATTAAATTAAATTAAATTAAATTAAATTAAATTAAATTAAATTAAATTAAATTAAATTAAATTAAATTAAATTAAATTAAATTAAATTAAATTAAATTAAATTAAATTAAATTAAATTAAATTAAATTAAATTGAATTAAATTAAATTAAATTAAATTAAATTGAATTAAATTAAATTAAATTAAATTAAATTAAATTAAATTAAATTAAATTAAATTGAATTAAATTAAATTAAATTAAATTAAATTAAATTAAATTACATTAAATTAAATTAAATTAAATTAAATTAAATTACATTAAATTAAATTAAATTAAATTAAATTAAACTAAATTAAATTAAATTAAATTAAATTAAATTAAATTAAATTAAATTAAATTAAATTAAATTAAATTAAATTCAATTCAATTCAATTCAATTCAATTCAATTCAATTCAATTCAATTCAATTCAATTCAATTCAATTCAATTCAATTCAATTCAATTCAATTCAATTCAATTCAATTCAATTCAATTCAATTCAATTCAATTCAATTCAATTCAATTCAATTCAATTCAATTCAATTCAATTCAATTCAATTCAATTCAATTCAATTCAATTCAATTCAATTCAATTCAATTCAATTCAATTCAATTCAATTCAATTCAATTCAATTCAATTCAATTCAATTCAATTCAATTCAATTCAATTCAATTCAATTCAATTCAATTCAATTCAATTCAATTCAATTCAATTCAATTCAATTCAATTCAATTCAATTCAATTCAATTCAATTCAATTCAATTCAATTCAATTCAATTCAATTCAATTCAATTCAATTCAATTCAATTCAATTCAATTCAATTCAATTCAATTCAATTCAATTCAATTCAATTCAATTCAATTCAATTCAATTCAATTCAATTCAATTCAATTCAATTCAATTCAATTCAATTCAATTCAATTCAATTCAATTCAATTCAATTCAATTCAATTCAATTCAATTCAATTCAATTCAATTCAATTCAATTCAATTCAATTCAATTCAATTCAATTCAATTCAATTCAATTCAATTCAATTCAATTCAATTCAATTCAATTCAATTCAATTCAATTCAATTCAATTCAATTCAATTCAATTCAATTCAATTCAATTCAATTCAATTCAATTCAATTCAATTCAATTCAATTCAATTCAATTCAATTCAATTCAATTCAATTCAATTCAATTCAATTCAATTCAATTCAATTCAATTCAATTCAATTCAATTCAATTCAATTCAATTCAATTCAATTCAATTCAATTCAATTCAATTCAATTCAATTCAATTCAATTCAATTCAATTCAATTCAATTCAATTCAATTCAATTCAATTCAATTCAATTCAATTCAATTCAATTCAATTCAATTCAATTCAATTCAATTCAATTCAATTCAATTCAATTCAATTCAATTCAATTCAATTCAATTCAATTCAATTCAATTCAATTCAATTCAATTCAATTCAATTCAATTCAATTCAATTCAATTCAATTCAATTCAATTCAATTCAATTCAATTCAATTCAATTCAATTCAATTCAATTCAATTCAATTCAATTCAATTCAATTCAATTCAATTCAATTCAATTCAATTCAATTCAATTCAATTCAATTCAATTCAATTCAATTCAATTCAATTCAATTCAATTCAATTCAATTCAATTCAATTCAATTCAATTCAATTCAATTCAATTCAATTCAATTCAATTCAATTCAATTCAATTCAATTCAATTCAATTCAATTCAATTCAATTCAATTCAATTCAATTCAATTCAATTCAATTCAATTCAATTCAATTCAATTCAATTCAATTCAATTCAATTCAATTCAATTCAATTCAATTCAATTCAATTCAATTCAATTCAATTCAATTCAATTCAATTCAATTCAATTCAATTCAATTCAATTCAATTCAATTCAATTCAATTCAATTCAATTCAATTCAATTCAATTCAATTCAATTCAATTCAATTCAATTCAATTCAATTCAATTCAATTCAATTCAATTCAATTCAATTCAATTCAATTCAATTCAATTCAATTCAATTCAATTCAATTCAATTCAATTCAATTCAATTCAATTCAATTCAATTCAATTCAATTCAATTCAATTCAATTCAATTCAATTCAATTCAATTCAATTCAATTCAATTCAATTCAATTCAATTCAATTCAATTCAATTCAATTCAATTCAATTCAATTCAATTCAATTCAATTCAATTCAATTCAATTCAATTCAATTCAATTCAATTCAATTCAATTCAATTCAATTCAATTCAATTCAATTCAATTCAATTCAATTCAATTCAATTCAATTCAATTCAATTCAATTCAATTCAATTCAATTCAATTCAATTCAATTCAATTCAATTCAATTCAATTCAATTCAATTCAATTCAATTCAATTCAATTCAATTCAATTCAATTCAATTCAATTCAATTCAATTCAATTCAATTCAATTCAATTCAATTCAATTCAATTCAATTCAATTCAATTCAATTCAATTCAATTCAATTCAATTCAATTCAATTCAATTCAATTCAATTCAATTCAATTCAATTCAATTCAATTCAATTCAATTCAATTCAATTCAATTCAATTCAATTCAATTCAATTCAATTCAATTCAATTCAATTCAATTCAATTCAATTCAATTCAATTCAATTCAATTCAATTCAATTCAATTCAATTCAATTCAATTCAATTCAATTCAATTCAATTCAATTCAATTCAATTCAATTCAATTCAATTCAATTCAATTCAATTCAATTCAATTCAATTCAATTCAATTCAATTCAATTCAATTCAATTCAATTCAATTCAATTCAATTCAATTCAATTCAATTCAATTCAATTCAATTCAATTCAATTCAATTCAATTCAATTCAATTCAATTCAATTCAATTCAATTCAATTCAATTCAATTCAATTCAATTCAATTCAATTCAATTCAATTCAATTCAATTCAATTCAATTCAATTCAATTCAATTCAATTCAATTCAATTCAATTCAATTCAATTCAATTCAATTCAATTCAATTCAATTCAATTCAATTCAATTCAATTCAATTCAATTCAATTCAATTCAATTCAATTCAATTCAATTCAATTCAATTCAATTCAATTCAATTCAATTCAATTCAATTCAATTCAATTCAATTCAATTCAATTCAATTCAATTCAATTCAATTCAATTCAATTCAATTCAATTCAATTCAATTCAATTCAATTCAATTCAATTCAATTCAATTCAATTCAATTCAATTCAATTCAATTCAATTCAATTCAATTCAATTCAATTCAATTCAATTCAATTCAATTCAATTCAATTCAATTCAATTCAATTCAATTCAATTCAATTCAATTCAATTCAATTCAATTCAATTCAATTCAATTCAATTCAATTCAATTCAATTCAATTCAATTCAATTCAATTCAATTCAATTCAATTCAATTCAATTCAATTCAATTCAATTCAATTCAATTCAATTCAATTCAATTCAATTCAATTCAATTCAATTCAATTCAATTCAATTCAATTCAATTCAATTCAATTCAATTCAATTCAATTCAATTCAATTCAATTCAATTCAATTCAATTCAATTCAATTCAATTCAATTCAATTCAATTCAATTCAATTCAATTCAATTCAATTCAATTCAATTCAATTCAATTCAATTCAATTCAATTCAATTCAATTCAATTCAATTCAATTCAATTCAATTCAATTCAATTCAATTCAATTCAATTCAATTCAATTCAATTCAATTCAATTCAATTCAATTCAATTCAATTCAATTCAATTCAATTCAATTCAATTCAATTCAATTCAATTCAATTCAATTCAATTCAATTCAATTCAATTCAATTCAATTCAATTCAATTCAATTCAATTCAATTCAATTCAATTCAATTCAATTCAATTCAATTCAATTCAATTCAATTCAATTCAATTCAATTCAATTCAATTCAATTCAATTCAATTCAATTCAATTCAATTCAATTCAATTCAATTCAATTCAATTCAATTCAATTCAATTCAATTCAATTCAATTCAATTCAATTCAATTCAATTCAATTCAATTCAATTCAATTCAATTCAATTCAATTCAATTCAATTCAATTCAATTCAATTCAATTCAATTCAATTCAATTCAATTCAATTCAATTCAATTCAATTCAATTCAATTCAATTCAATTCAATTCAATTCAATTCAATTCAATTCAATTCAATTCAATTCAATTCAATTCAATTCAATTCAATTCAATTCAATTCAATTCAATTCAATTCAATTCAATTCAATTCAATTCAATTCAATTCAATTCAATTCAATTCAATTCAATTCAATTCAATTCAATTCAATTCAATTCAATTCAATTCAATTCAATTCAATTCAATTCAATTCAATTCAATTCAATTCAATTCAATTCAATTCAATTCAATTCAATTCAATTCAATTCAATTCAATTCAATTCAATTCAATTCAATTCAATTCAATTCAATTCAATTCAATTCAATTCAATTCAATTCAATTCAATTCAATTCAATTCAATTCAATTCAATTCAATTCAATTCAATTCAATTCAATTCAATTCAATTCAATTCAATTCAATTCAATTCAATTCAATTCAATTCAATTCAATTCAATTCAATTCAATTCAATTCAATTCAATTCAATTCAATTCAATTCAATTCAATTCAATTCAATTCAATTCAATTCAATTCAATTCAATTCAATTCAATTCAATTCAATTCAATTCAATTCAATTCAATTCAATTCAATTCAATTCAATTCAATTCAATTCAATTCAATTCAATTCAATTCAATTCAATTCAATTCAATTCAATTCAATTCAATTCAATTCAATTCAATTCAATTCAATTCAATTCAATTCAATTCAATTCAATTCAATTCAATTCAATTCAATTCAATTCAATTCAATTCAATTCAATTCAATTCAATTCAATTCAATTCAATTCAATTCAATTCAATTCAATTCAATTCAATTCAATTCAATTCAATTCAATTCAATTCAATTCAATTCAATTCAATTCAATTCAATTCAATTCAATTCAATTCAATTCAATTCAATTCAATTCAATTCAATTCAATTCAATTCAATTCAATTCAATTCAATTCAATTCAATTCAATTCAATTCAATTCAATTCAATTCAATTCAATTCAATTCAATTCAATTCAATTCAATTCAATTCAATTCAATTCAATTCAATTCAATTCAATTCAATTCAATTCAATTCAATTCAATTCAATTCAATTCAATTCAATTCAATTCAATTCAATTCAATTCAATTCAATTCAATTCAATTCAATTCAATTCAATTCAATTCAATTCAATTCAATTCAATTCAATTCAATTCAATTCAATTCAATTCAATTCAATTCAATTCAATTCAATTCAATTCAATTCAATTCAATTCAATTCAATTCAATTCAATTCAATTCAATTCAATTCAATTCAATTCAATTCAATTCAATTCAATTCAATTCAATTCAATTCAATTCAATTCAATTCAATTCAATTCAATTCAATTCAATTCAATTCAATTCAATTCAATTCAATTCAATTCAATTCAATTCAATTCAATTCAATTCAATTCAATTCAATTCAATTCAATTCAATTCAATTCAATTCAATTCAATTCAATTCAATTCAATTCAATTCAATTCAATTCAATTCAATTCAATTCAATTCAATTCAATTCAATTCAATTCAATTCAATTCAATTCAATTCAATTCAATTCAATTCAATTCAATTCAATTCAATTCAATTCAATTCAATTCAATTCAATTCAATTCAATTCAATTCAATTCAATTCAATTCAATTCAATTCAATTCAATTCAATTCAATTCAATTCAATTCAATTCAATTCAATTCAATTCAATTCAATTCAATTCAATTCAATTCAATTCAATTCAATTCAATTCAATTCAATTCAATTCAATTCAATTCAATTCAATTCAATTCAATTCAATTCAATTCAATTCAATTCAATTCAATTCAATTCAATTCAATTCAATTCAATTCAATTCAATTCAATTCAATTCAATTCAATTCAATTCAATTCAATTCAATTCAATTCAATTCAATTCAATTCAATTCAATTCAATTCAATTCAATTCAATTCAATTCAATTCAATTCAATTCAATTCAATTCAATTCAATTCAATTCAATTCAATTCAATTCAATTCAATTCAATTCAATTCAATTCAATTCAATTCAATTCAATTCAATTCAATTCAATTCAATTCAATTCAATTCAATTCAATTCAATTCAATTCAATTCAATTCAATTCAATTCAATTCAATTCAATTCAATTCAATTCAATTCAATTCAATTCAATTCAATTCAATTCAATTCAATTCAATTCAATTCAATTCAATTCAATTCAATTCAATTCAATTCAATTCAATTCAATTCAATTCAATTCAATTCAATTCAATTCAATTCAATTCAATTCAATTCAATTCAATTCAATTCAATTCAATTCAATTCAATTCAATTCAATTCAATTCAATTCAATTCAATTCAATTCAATTCAATTCAATTCAATTCAATTCAATTCAATTCAATTCAATTCAATTCAATTCAATTCAATTCAATTCAATTCAATTCAATTCAATTCAATTCAATTCAATTCAATTCAATTCAATTCAATTCAATTCAATTCAATTCAATTCAATTCAATTCAATTCAATTCAATTCAATTCAATTCAATTCAATTCAATTCAATTCAATTCAATTCAATTCAATTCAATTCAATTCAATTCAATTCAATTCAATTCAATTCAATTCAATTCAATTCAATTCAATTCAATTCAATTCAATTCAATTCAATTCAATTCAATTCAATTCAATTCAATTCAATTCAATTCAATTCAATTCAATTCAATTCAATTCAATTCAATTCAATTCAATTCAATTCAATTCAATTCAATTCAATTCAATTCAATTCAATTCAATTCAATTCAATTCAATTCAATTCAATTCAATTCAATTCAATTCAATTCAATTCAATTCAATTCAATTCAATTCAATTCAATTCAATTCAATTCAATTCAATTCAATTCAATTCAATTCAATTCAATTCAATTCAATTCAATTCAATTCAATTCAATTCAATTCAATTCAATTCAATTCAATTCAATTCAATTCAATTCAATTCAATTCAATTCAATTCAATTCAATTCAATTCAATTCAATTCAATTCAATTCAATTCAATTCAATTCAATTCAATTCAATTCAATTCAATTCAATTCAATTCAATTCAATTCAATTCAATTCAATTCAATTCAATTCAATTCAATTCAATTCAATTCAATTCAATTCAATTCAATTCAATTCAATTCAATTCAATTCAATTCAATTCAATTCAATTCAATTCAATTCAATTCAATTCAATTCAATTCAATTCAATTCAATTCAATTCAATTCAATTCAATTCAATTCAATTCAATTCAATTCAATTCAATTCAATTCAATTCAATTCAATTCAATTCAATTCAATTCAATTCAATTCAATTCAATTCAATTCAATTCAATTCAATTCAATTCAATTCAATTCAATTCAATTCAATTCAATTCAATTCAATTCAATTCAATTCAATTCAATTCAATTCAATTCAATTCAATTCAATTCAATTCAATTCAATTCAATTCAATTCAATTCAATTCAATTCAATTCAATTCAATTCAATTCAATTCAATTCAATTCAATTCAATTCAATTCAATTCAATTCAATTCAATTCAATTCAATTCAATTCAATTCAATTCAATTCAATTCAATTCAATTCAATTCAATTCAATTCAATTCAATTCAATTCAATTCAATTCAATTCAATTCAATTCAATTCAATTCAATTCAATTCAATTCAATTCAATTCAATTCAATTCAATTCAATTCAATTCAATTCAATTCAATTCAATTCAATTCAATTCAATTCAATTCAATTCAATTCAATTCAATTCAATTCAATTCAATTCAATTCAATTCAATTCAATTCAATTCAATTCAATTCAATTCAATTCAATTCAATTCAATTCAATTCAATTCAATTCAATTCAATTCAATTCAATTCAATTCAATTCAATTCAATTCAATTCAATTCAATTCAATTCAATTCAATTCAATTAAAGAAAGATCGTTCTATATGGCAGCTATATCTACATAGTCTGCTCTGACCTATATTTGGGGCGGATGTCGGTAAGCTAAAAACAACTCACTGTTTCAAATTTCAGCGAAACCGGGTAATAAATAAAGCTCTTATGGGCTTCGGACCTTTATCGGCATATTGGTCTATATGGCAGCTATAGCTAAATATAGATCGATCTGAACCATATTTAGGTCAGATGTCGGGAGGCTTAAAATCACCCAGGATTTTAAATTTCAGCAAAATCGTGCAATAAATAAAAATTTAACGGCCATTGGACCTTTTATCGGCAGATCGGTCTGTATAGCAGCTATATCCAAATATGGTCCGATTTGGTCCGTTTAAGAACTCAACCAGCGTGCATCAAAAGGACATATTTGTGCCAAATTTCAGCTCAATATCTAACTTTTAAAAGGCTGTAGAGTGAAACACGGACATCGCTCAATTTAACGCCGATCCGAAATATATATACTTTTTAGGGTCGGAAATTGATGTTTCGATGTGTTGCAAACGAAATGACTAAAAGAATATACCTCCTATGCTACGGGAGTGGGTATAATAAACAAGTTAAAGCGTGCTAAGATCGACCAGGCCGAATCTTATATAAACTCCACCATGGATCGCATTTGTCAAGTTCTTTGAATGACTTTTTTAAATAGAACAAGTAAAAGCGTGCTAAGTTCGGCCCGGCCGAACCTTATATACCCTTCACCATAGTTCGCATTTGTCGAGTTCCTTTCCCGGTATCTCTTGTTAGGCAAAAAAAGAATAAAAAAAATATTTGCTCTGCTAGAGCGATATCAAGATATGGTCCAATTCCGACCACAATTAAATTATATGTTGGCGACCTGTGTAAAATGTAAAGTAAATTAGAGAGATCGATTTATATTCGAGCTGTATCCGGCTATAGACCGACTCAGACCAAAATAAACACGTATGTTGAAGGTCATGAGAGGATCCGTCGTAAAAAATGTCCCCAGATCGGTTTATATGACAGCTATATCAGGTTATGGACCGATTTTGGCCATACTTGGTACAGTTATTGGAAGTCATAGCGAAACATGTCGTGCAAAATTTCATTCCAATCGGATAAGAATTGCCCCCTCTAGAGGCTCAAGAAATCAGGACCCAAGATCGGTTTAAATGGTAGCTATATCAGGTTATGAACCAATTTACACTATAACTGGCAAAGTTGTCGAAAGCGATACCAAAACACAACGTGCTAAATTTCAGCCAAATCGGAAAAGATTTGAGCTCTGTAGAAGCTCAAGAAGTCAAGACCCAAGGTCGGTTTATATGTCAGCTATATCAGGTTATGAACCGATTGACACCACACCTGGCATAGTTGTCGGAAGCGATACCAAAACACCACGTGCTAAATTTCAGCCAATTTGGATAAGAATTGTGCTCTCTAAAAGTTCAAGAAGTCAAAATCTAAGATCGTCTTATATGGCAGCAATATCAAAACAAGGACCGATTCGGCCCATTTACAATCTGAACTGACCTACACTAATAAGAAGTATTTGTGCACAATCATCTGAGAAGTTTGCTCGAAATCGGTACAAATTTAGATATAGCTCTCATAAATATGTTCGTCAGATTTTGGGCAATTTGCAATAATGTTGTCATTTGTCAACCGTCATTTTTACAGTTTGACCATATTTGCTCGAAATTTGATACGGATTGTTCAGTAACGCATCTGAAAACATCCGCCGAGGTCCAACAAAATTGGTTCAGAATTGGCTATATTGTTCCCACATTGTACTTATAGGGTAGGTGAAGGGTATTATACAGTCGGCACCGCCCGAATTTTGGCCTTCCTCACTGGTTTAATATATGTCTACCTCTTCAGATGTTGTTTTGCATTAACATAATTTATTATAGCTGAACATTTGTCTTATTTGATTTCAAACTTTTTCTCAGAATTTTTTTTCGTCGTTTATTTCTTTTTAATCATGTAGACACAACAACAACTATGATTATGAGCATGGAGCATTGTTTTTATAGTCCATTTTACATTTAATTTAAAACAAAAACAAAAAACATATTGTTTTGGGTGCGAAAAGTGCTAAAATTTGTGCAAAATCTATGGAAAAGAAATTATCGCCTATGAATTATGGCTGTGCGTTACTGAAACTTCAAAGCAAATGATAAATAAAAATGCCACAATTTATGCCACCTATATTGATTTTGTTTTTTTTTTATTTTTTATTTTGGCTCTTATATTTGCGGTTTTGTTTTTCGCATGCAACAAATCAAAATTGTGATAGCAAACAATTTTCGATGGCTGATTTCATGGTAAAAAATAAGAAGTCATTAAGCATTTATTGACGAATTGGCTGAAAGAGAATATATCAATAGCAGCAGATCGCTGACTTTGCACACATTTGACAAGCTGGTGAAATTTCATAGTTAAGATATTGGATTAAATGTCAGTCATGGAGTACAGGTTTGATCATAAGCGTTGAAAGACCTCTTGGGGGTGGGTTAAGCAACTCCCGAGAAAGATTTGGCCGGTTGGAAGTCATAACCGAACACTATGTGCAAAATTTCAGAAAAATCTGAACAAAATTGCGGCTTCCGGGGACTAAAGAACTCAACACTACACGCAGAATTTCAGCCAAATCGGACAAAAATTGCGGCTTCCAGGGGCTCAAGAATTCAAATCGGGAGATGGGTTTATATAAGAGCTATATGAGGTTCTTGACCGATTTGGATCGTACTCCGCACAGTTGTTGGAAATCAGAATAAAACACAATGTACAAAATTTCTGCCGAATCGGATGAAAATTGCGGCTTCCAGGGGCTCAAGAAGTCAAATCGGGAGATCGGTTTATATGCGAGCTATATCAGATTATAGACCGATTTTGACCGTACTTGGCATAGTTGTTAGGATCCAAAACAAAACACCACTTGCAAAGTTTCAGCTAAATCGGACAAAAATTGCGGCTTTCAGGGGCTCAAGAAGTCAAATCGGGAGATCTGTTTATATGGGAGCTATATGCAAATCGACATCCTCCGTCAATATGGCTCAGATCGGTTCAGATTTGGATATAGCTGCCATATAGACCGATCTCTCGGTTTTAGGTTTTGGGGCCATAAAATGCGCATTTATTGTCCGATGATGCCGAAATTTGGGACAAAGAGCTAAGTTAAGCCCCTCCACATATTTCTGCAATTTGGTCTAGATCGATTTGCTTATAGCTGTCATATGGACCGATCTCTCGATTTAAAGTCTTGGCCCCATAAAAGGCGCTTTTTTGATCCGATTGCACTGAAATTTGACACAGATCGGTTTATTTTAATATATAGCTACTAAAAAGACCAATATTTTGTTATATACAATTGAACAATGAATTTTACTTATTAGTATTTGGTCCAAATCGGAACATATATTGATATAGCTGCTGTGGGGCATAAGGTATGAGTTTTGCACCGGATTTTGATGAAAGGTGGTTTACATATATATCCGAGGTGGTGGTTATCCAAAGTTCGGCCCGGCCGAACTTAACGCCTTTTTACCTTTTTTTTTTTGTTTTGATGAGTATAAAATCTAATATTTTGCAAAATAAACTAAGTTCTTTACAAAAAAAAATATTAGTAAAAAAATTTTGAGGAAAAAAAACTTCCTATTAGAAAGTTTTTTATATACTTTACCACCAAATAATTTATTTTCCATAATTAACAAATAGCCTCCGTTCTTTTGGAAGGAATGAAAAAAATTTACTTCCTCATGTACTTTTACTTTTCTTTTTTGCCTAAGAAGAGATGCCGGGAAAAGAACTCGACAAATGCGATCCATGGTGGAGTGTATATAAGATTCGGCGCGGCGCCGATCTTAGCACGCTTTTACTTGTTTTTATTAATCATTGGTATACAAAACCAATATCAGCTCCTATATCTCGTATTCCCTGACAATTTCTGTAATAATTTCAATTGTTCTGCCTTCAGGTGTTACCACTTCCAAGAGCCCCCTCGTAAATTGTAATAAAAGCAGATAATTTTTCTCATTGCCTTCCTACCCATACAACTTCCCCTCTATCTCTCTTTTTAGTATCACCTTGATAGATGTTTATCAAAGACAATATGTATATAAGTGAATGTTTCAAGTAAAAAATTTCGTTGTTTGATGTTTTAATTTTTATAGAATAGAGAAATATTTGAAATAATGTAAATAAAAGTAAATGGAATTTGTACCTTTGCTATTTCACCAAGTTGGTAGTCATAATTCATAATAAATAACAACAACAACAAAAAAAAAACGGCAAAAGTGTGCTATGGTGTTTTGTTATCAATGAAAACAAATGATAAAGTCGTCAACTTATAAATTCCAAAGATATGACTTGGAAATAGCAAAGCCATTCGCTATTGCCAAGGAATGCAATAAACAAGAAAAACTGCAGCAGTTGACATTTATGCATAATAAAGAGGAATTTTTATTATGAAGAAATAGGAATGGTATGAATACTTTGAATAGGAAATAACTAAAATTGTTCTGGAAATAAGTGGGGGTTTGAAATATTCGAGTTATAATCACATTTTTTAACTCATCACCGAAAGATGGAGGTATAATCATTTCGTTATTCTGTTTGTAGCATATGGAAATATCCATTTTCGACCCTATAAAGTATCCAACTTTGCCCGTCTGTTTATGGTAATCAGGTTACAGTTTTTAATAAAAAGAAAGTTATTCAGTCCGAATTTGGATATTCACCACCATGGCTATGTTTACGATAATTTCTTATTATACCTCTACTTTATCCATATTAACTCAGGGTCATATTTGATTCAGGTACCGAAAAGCTAATACAAGTCTTAGTTTCAAATTTCAGCTAAATCGGGTAATAAAACAAATTCGATTTGGATATTGGGTGGCTTAGTTTTACTTACAGTGTCAACTTTCAATTAAATCTAGAAATAAATCCTCATTTATTTTCTGGACTCAAGACCACAAAATCGGCAAATAGGTATATATGACGATATCGGACAATAAATGTGCATGTTATTGGCTTAAGACCCTAAATAGGCTAATCGGTCTATATGGCAACTTTTTCTAATATTGGGTTGCCCAAAAAGTAATTGCGGATTTTTTTAAAGAAAGTTAATGCATTTTTAATAAAACTTAGAATGAATTTTAATCAAATATACTTTTTTTACACTTTCATTCTAAAGCAAGCTAAAAGTAACAGCTGATAACTGACAGAAGAAAGAATGCAATTACAGAGTCACAAGCTGTGAAAAAATTTGTCAACGCCGAGTATATGAAAAATCCGCAATTACTTTTTGGGCAACCCAATACAACTCACTGTTCAAAATTTCAGCAAAATTGAGAAATAAATGAGGCTTTTATGGGCTTAAGACCCGAAATCGGCTGATCGGGCTATATATATATATATTCGGTTGGATATTTGTAGGCCTATTCCAACTCACTATTCTTAATTTCAGCGAAATCGGGTAATAAGTAAGGCGTTTATAGGCTTAAAACCATCAAATATCCAAATATCATCCGATCCGAACTATATTTGTTCTGTTCCAAATTTCACTGATGCCAGGTCATAAATGCACCCGTTATAGCATGAAGACCCTATGTCCGAAGATCAGTCTATACGGCAGCTATACCCAAATATAATCCGATTTAGACCATATTCATTAAGAAAGTGTAGCGACAAAATCGGATAAAAAAGGCGGCTTTTATGGGTTCAAGACCTTAAATCGGTAGATCGTTCTATATGACATCTATGTCTAAATATAATACGGTATGGTCCGTTCGAGAACTTAACTTGCGTATTGCAGAAATACGGATCTGTGCTAAAATTCAGCTCAATATCTCAATTTTTAAGGTTTGTAACATGATTAGAACTGGCGGACAGATAGTTTGACGGATAGCCACACGGCCATCGTTAGATCGTCTTTGAATTTTAATATATATACTTTGTAGTATCGCAAATAGGTATTTCGATGTGCTGCAAACATAATGACTAAATTAATAGTCAGCACATAATCCTTTGGTGTTGGGTATAAAAAAAGTGCTGAATATACAGGTTAGATTCAGACATTTTATAACAATTAACGCAAACATCTGGAAACTGTTATACTGTCATACTGACACTTTTATTTGAATAAGTTAAAGTTTTTGCTGAAATGTCAGCCACAAGGCCAAAGAGGCAATGGTTTGAGTCATTTTATAACAGTTAACACATATATCCAGAAACTGTTATACTGTCACACCATAGCTTGAGTTTGTGTTTTTGTTTGAATTTCATTAACAAGCCAAAAGAAATGACAAAAGTCATTATATAACAGTTGTCGGAAATATCTCGAAACTGTTATATTTACCTGCTTTAACTAAAGTTCACATTTTTATTTGAATTAATTATAGTTAATAGGTCTAGGCAAGGATTAAAGTAATATTATAAAAGTTTAGGTTTTAGAAGCAATTTGAAAGTAGACTCACAACCGCTAAGTCAGACAACTTTTTAAAGAAGTGAGAACCTAAAGTAGCAGCAGATTTTTTATTGTGTTACCTTTATGGATGTCTTTACAGCTTGTGTAGAAACCGTGAATTATAAACTTTCACAATCCCCAAGTCGTGACTCAAAAAACGGAATTATATATCGCTAAATGCATAACCATATATGCCACCTGCCCAGAAAAATTTATGTAAGATTGTTTCTAGTCTTGCAAGCTCGCCAGCTCATTTAGGTGGGATATCTCTATTGTTCGGCATCCAGAACAGACGCATTCTAAACTGTTTAGTCAAGCAAGGCTTTAAGTAATTTTATAACATTTAGCTCAGATATCTAGAAACTGTTATACTGATAAACTGTGGTTTGGGCTTGCGTTTTTAGTTTAATTTGTTGTTAAATGTAAAGAGGCCGAAAGAAAAGTTAAAAGTCAATTTATAACAGTTATCCGAACTATCACGAAACTGTTATATTTTCTTCCTGTTCTGTTTAAATTTGTGTTTATATTAACTACAGTCAATAGGTCAAGAGCAAGGTTTAAAGTAATTTTAAAACTGTTAACACAAATATTCCGAAACTGTTATACTGTCTTAGGTTAGGTTTGTGTGGAGACATACAATCAGACTCATTTGGACAATTTTGGTCCATTGTGATACCATAGGAACAAAAGAAATAAGTCCTTTCTAGTACCTATGGTTAAACATCTAAATAAGCCCAATAACCTAAAAAATTACAACAGTTAATTTTGTAACAGTTAACACAAATGTTCTGAAACTGTTATACTGGGATAGGTTAAGTTTAGGTGGCAATCTGCAATCAGACACACTTAAACATTTTCGTCCATTGTGATACCACTGGAACAGAAGAAGAAAGATGCCCGCCAGGTCCTACAGCTCAACTAGTCCGAACTCGTTTAAAAGCCTAACAGACAACTCCTTCTCGATATGACTAGTCTTCAGAGTACACCCCAAAGCCCACATGATCGTCCATTCTGAAACCACTTACAAACCTTATATTAACAAGGATATTGTAGTTCCAATCGGTTGTATCAAGAATAGTGATCAAATCAAATAGCGGCTCATGAACGTCTTATTCACACTGCCTCGAACATCAGGCGTTGTATCAAGAATATCGTAGCGTTAGAAACCGCAGCGTGGCCCTTAGCCTCGCAGCAGTGGTATCAGATGATGTCGTGCTTGATGCGCAAATAAGCCATCCATCTATCCGGCTGATTATGGAACAGTTGGTGGACATTTGAAAGGCCGTCCACCAGACCCCAACACCATACTATAGGTCTAACAACTGTTATATACAGCGAGTACATCACTCTATCATAACGCCTTTTGTATTTTTACAAAGGGTCAAGTTCTTTAAATGACTTTTTCGAATAGAAAAACACCAGTCATAGAAAACACCACCTCCAAAATTTCAGGCAAATCGAGCAATAATTGGGCCATCCAGAGGCTCAAAAAAGTCAAACTGAGGGATCGGCTTATATGGCAACAATATCAGGTTATATACCGATTTAGACCATACTTAGAAGTCATACCAAAACGACATATGCGAAATTTCAACCATATTGAATAAGAATTGCGTCCTCTAAAAGCCCAAGAAGTCTAATCGGAAGAACGGTTTAAATGGTGGCTATATCAGGATATAGACTGATTTAGACCATAGTTAACACAGTTGTTGGAAGTCGAAATGATACACTTCGTGCAAAATTTCTGCCAAATCGAATAAGAGTTGCGCCCTCTATTCGGGATATCGGTTTATATGGCGGCTATGTCAGGTTATGGACTGATACAGACTATACTTCGCACAAATGTTGAAAGTCAAAGTCATTTCAGCACATTTCATGCAAAATTTGAGCCAAATCGTATAAGAATTGTCAAAAAAGTCAAGCCCAAGGTTTATATGGCAGTTATATCAGGTTATGAACCGATTTAGACCATCTATCGGATGTGATACCAAAATACCACGTGGAAAATTTTAGCCAAATCGGATAAGAATTGCGCTCTCTAGAAGCTCAAGAAGTTCAAGACCCAAGATCGGTTTATATGGCAGCTACATTAAAACAAGAACCGATTTGGCCCATTTGCAATCCCAACCGAAAACCCATTTACAATCCCAATCTCCTTCGAAAGTTAGCGGCCTTTCGACAGACGGACGGACGGACTGACATGGCTAGATCGACTTAAAATGCCATGACGATGAAGAATATATATAATTTACGGAATCTTAGACCCATGTATGGAGGTGTTACAAACGAACAGACGAAACAAGTATACCCCCCATGGTGGAGGGTATAATAAATGGCAAAAATTGGAAATTGTTTAATAAAATGTAGCAAATCGCTCAATTGTTGTTCAGAAGTTCAAAAATTTGGAATTGATTTACTCAAAAGTCAAAAATCTTCAATTTAATATCAGCAGCGCTTATTTTTCTGGGTTTTGTCCCATATAAACCAATCCCGGATCTTGACTTCTTGAACTTTTAAAGAGAGCAATTTGTATCAGATATACCTGAAATTTCCTTAAACATACGTGCAAAATATGGTCTGGATCGGTCCATAACCTGATATAGCTCCGATATAAACCGATCTGCCAATTTTACTTCTTGTATCAGTACAGGGTTCAATTCTTATCGCACTTTTGCACAACTACTTCTGCTAGGGTCTTCCACATCAAAAACCTGATATGGCTACAATAGCATGGCAGTTTTCATCTATTATCTTATGTTTGCCTATAAAGACATACTGAACAAAGAACTGGACAAATGCTATCTATGGTGGAGGGTATATGAGATTCGACCCGGCCAAACTTATGACTCTTTTACTTGTGTTAATTCATAGAGATGGGTTTCTACCGGGTAAATACCCAACGCTTGGGTATTTATTGGGTAAATACCCAGTAAATACCTTTTGGTATTTATACTTTTGCAGATATCTTGGGTATAAAAACGTTTTCCAAACAATTTTTGATGATTTCGTATTCTTTGTATATAAGTCTGACCTCCTGTTCTCATAAACTCGGATTTTAGTTATATATAGCCGCTATATAGATTTAGTTATATATAGCCGCTTAGCATAAGTGACTGTGTAAAATTTAAGTGAAATCGGATTATAAATGCGACTTATGGGACCAAGACTATAAATCGGGATATCGGTCTATATGGCAGATCTAGGTGGATCTGGATCAAATTTAAAAAGGACATCGAAGGGCCTAACACAACTCACCGTCCCAAATTTCGGCGTCATCGGATAATTAACGCGCCTTTTATGACCCCAAAACTTTAGATCGAGAGATCGGGCTATATGGCAGCTATATCCAAATCTAAACCGATCTGTGCCATATTGCAGAAGTATGTCGAGGGGCTTAATTTAACCCACTGTCCCCAATTTCGGCCACATCGGACAATAAATGCGCCTTTTATGGGCCCAAAACTTTTAACCGAGAGATCGGTCTATATTGCAGCTATATCCAAATATGGACCGATTTAAACCAAATTGACAAGGGATGTCGAAGGGCCTAACTCTACTCACTGTTCCAAATTTCAACAAAATCGGGTAATAAATGTGGCTTTTATGGGCCTAAAACCCTAAATCAGTGGATCGGTCTATATGGCAGCTATATCCAAATCTGGACTGATCTGGGCCAAATTGACGAAGGATGTCGAAGGGCTTATCACAACTCACTGTCCCGAATTTCAGCAAAATCGGATAATAAATATGGCTTTTATGGGCCTAGGACCCTAAATCGTAGGATCGGTCTATATGGCAGCTATATCCAAATCTGGACCGATCTGGGCCAAATTGACGAAGGATGTCAAGGGCCCTAACACAACTCACTGTCCCAAATTTCAGCAAAATCGGATAATAAATGGGGCTTTTATGAGCCTAAGACCATAAATCGGAGGATCGGTCTATATTGCAGCTATATCGAAATCTGAACCGATCTGAGCCATATTGACGGACGATGTCCAGGGGCCTAACACAACTCACTGTCCCAAATTTCAGCAAAATAGGATGATAAATATAGTTTTTATGGGCCAAAGACCCTAAATCGGCCGATCGGTCTATATGGGGGCTATATCAAGATATAGTCCGATATAGCCCATCTTCGAACTTAACCTGGTTATGGACAAAAAAAGAATCTATGCAAAGTTTCAGCTCAATATCTCTATTTTTGAAGACTGTAGCGTGATTTCATCAGACAGACGGACAGACGGACGGACATGTCTAGATCGTCTTAGATTTTTATGCTGATCAAGAATATATATACATTATAGGGTCGGAAATGCGTATTTCGATGTGTTGCAAACGGAATGACAAAATGAATATACCCCCATCCTTCGGTGATGGGTATAAAAATATTTTTATATCCAAGATATCTTGTAAATTATAAATACCCAGCTTTTGAGTATAAACGGGTAAATACCCGGATATTTACCCAATAAACCTTTTGGGTATTTACGCATCGCCCATCTCTATTTATTCAGCCTCATAGGTTGTTGTTGATGTTGTTGCAGCCACATTCTCATGTGGAGATGGCGATCCTCGTCAAACTCTTGTAGGCGAGCTAGCTCGTTCCGGTCCAAAGGACCTATTGCCGCGGGAACATGGTGGCCATTGACTATTTAAAGGCGCCAATAAATCGTTGCCTGGTCATGTCGCGTACCATAGACTCTTCACCTGATACTGCTTATTGTCCACTACTGCCGTTGCAGCTACCCTGTATGGATCATTGCACAATCCGCACCCTTTGGACGCGCCCGGTAGCTCGTGATGAACACCACACAGGTCGAACCTTAAATTTCCAGACTGTGTGGTGCTCACAGCAATCCCGTTGCGGGCTCAATAGGTATACCAAACCAGTGGTGTCCTTGTGGATAGTGGATCCACAAGCGGTTCCATTCAGCTGATTGATGACAACAAGCTGAGCTTCTCGTGATGAAAACCACACAAATGGGAGGTCAGTATTTCGTTATGATATCCAACAACTGTGCCAAGTATGGTTGAAATCGGTCCATAACCTGATATAGCTGTCATATAAACAGATCTGGGGATTTGACTTCTTGAGCTTTTAGAGGGCGCAATTCCTATCCGATTTGGCTGCAATTTTGCACGAAGTATTTCGTTATGATATCCAACAACTGTGCCAAGTATGGTTGAAATCGGTTCATAACCTGATATAGCTGTCATATAAACAGATCTGGGGATTTGACTTCTTGAGCTTTTAGAGGGCGCAATTCCTATCCGATTTGGCTGAAATTTTGCATGACGTATTTTATTTTTACTTTCAACAACTGTGTCAAATAAGGTTCAAATCGGTTCATAACCTGATATAGCTGCCATATAAACCGATCTGGGATCTTGACTTCTTGACCCCTAGAGGTCGCAATTATTATCCGATATGCCTGAAATTTTGTACGACGGATCTCTCATGACCATAAACAAACGTGTTTATTATGGTCTGAATCGGTCTATAGTCCGATACAGATCCCATATAAATCGTTCTCTCTATTTTACTTCGTTAGCCCCAATGGGCCCAATTCTTATACGAATTGCTGAAATTTTACACAGGTCTCCAACATATAATTTAATTGTGGTCCGAACCGGACCATATCTTGATATCGTTGTAATAGCAGAGCAACTCTTTTCTTATATCCTTTTTTGCCTAAGAATAGATGCCGGGAAAAGAACTCGACAAATGCGATCCATGGTGGAGGGTATATAAGATTCGGCCCGCCGAACTTAGCACGCTTTTACTTGTTTTTTTTTTATTTCTCCAGCTAAAAATATTTACTTCCTGTCCGTCCGTTGCTGGACAATCATCATTTGATAAAAAAAATGAAATTAGCAACAAGCGTTTGTTTCCAAATGCCATTGAAGGCGATACTTTTTTCTGCTGCTAATTATCACCCAACGAGAACTGAAAAAAAAAATTCATTCATAAATCCATGGCAAACTTTTTTCGTTTGCCACCATGTTTATTCTCATTATTTCCCTAGGGAAATTAGCAACAAAAAGCCTTATGAAAAAAGTGCCATTTTTAATTCGAATCTAAACCACAAAATCTCTATGGTGGTGCGACAGCAGCATTAAAAATGAAACTCATGAAGCTGTTAAAGAAACCACAATAGTATTGCTCTATTTTATGAGAGTGAATGTTAGTTAGTTCGTTTGTTTTACTCATTATGATTAACAATTTCCCTTTCCCTGGAGAAGCAACCAAGATTCGCAATACAAAAAACGCTCACATTATGTAGCGTGACATACAGTACACTCGTCAATTGAACTCCAAATTTGTATCGCCATCAGCGAGCACAACTTTGCGAGAACTAAGATTTACACACCCACATACGATGGCTGCGGCAATAGCGTGCCTGAAATCAAATCAAAGCATTTGACACACTTTGCAAGTGATTTGCGTGTTTTTTTTTTTTTTTTGAGGATGAGGACTTGACCGTTTTTGGGGAAACGCTACAGTCGGTATATAGATATAAAAATAGAAAAAAATTCGCTTAAAGAAAACTTTTCATAGAACTGAAGTTTGGAATATAGAAACAAGTGAGAGTTTACTACTTTCGGCCGGGCCGAATTTTATATACCCCGCACCAAGGCTGCGGAGTCTAGCCCTACAGACAGATGGATACGGCTAGATTGGCTTAAAATGTCATGACGATCAAGAATAGATATACCTTATGGGGTCTTAGACGAATTTTTCGAGGAGTAACAAACAGAATGACGAAATCAGTATACCCCACTATGGTGGAGGGTATAAAAATACTACTAAAATTTTAGGCAGATCGGATAATAATTACGCCCTCTAGAGGCCCAAGAATCATACTTTGCCAGATTGATTATACCCTCCACCAGAGGATGGGGGTGTATTAATTTCGTCATTCTGTTTGTAACACCTCGAAATATGCACCTAAGATGCCATAAACTTTATATATTTTTGGTCGTCATGATATATTAAGTCGATCTAGCCATGTCTGTCCGTCCGTCCATCTGTCTGTTAACTTTCGAAGGGGTAAACAAAACCACTTGAATTTTTGGACAAATACTTCTTGTTAGACTTTGTCAGTTTGGATTGTAAATGAACCATATCGGTCCATGTTTTGATATAGCTGCCTTCTATTTCTTGTTAGTGTTGGTCGGTTTGAACTGTATATGGTCCATATCGGTCCATGTTTTGATATATCTGCCTTGAGCCTCTAGAGGGCACAATTCCTATCCGATTTGGCTGAAATTTTGCTAGAGAGCTCAATTATTTTCTGATTTGCCTGAAATTTTGTACAATGGCTTCTCCGATGACCTTAAACATAAGTGTCAAATATGGTATGAATCGGTCTATAGCCTGATACAGCTCCCCTATAAACCGATCTTCCAATTTTACTATTTGAGCCTCTAAAGGGCGCAATTCTTATTCGAATTGGCTGATATTTTCCACAATGGATCCAACGTTTAATTCAATTATGGTCCGAATCGGACCTTAACTTATACAGCTCCAATTGCAGAGCAAATATTTTCTTTACCCTTTGTTTGTCTAAAAAAGAAATTCCAGGAAAAGAACACTTCGAATACGATCCATGGTGGAGGGTTTATAAGATTCGAACCGACCGAACTCAGCACGCTTTTATTTGGCAACATTATACGCAAAATCTCAGTCAAACCCTGAGCAAATCGCACCTCCAAGAGATGTATAACGGGTATACCAGGTAATGGGCCACACTTGCCAGTTGTTGAAAGTCACCATCACATAAAAAATTTCATCAAAATCGGATAAGAATTGCCTCCTCGAGAGGCTCAAGAAGTCAAGTCGGAATATTGGTTTATATGCCACATAAATCAGGTTATGGATCTATTTGGGCCATACTTGGTACGGTTATTCGAATTCATAGCAAAACGCCACTGGCACAACTTCAGAAAAATCGGATGAGAATTCCATCCTTTAGAGGCTCAAGCAGTCAAATCGGTAAATCGGTTATATGACCGCTATATCAGGATATGAACCTATTTGGATCATACTAAGCGCAGTTATTAGAAGTCATAGCAAAACGCAACGTACAACATTTTAGCTGAATTGGATAAGAATTGCATCCTCTAGAGGCTCAAGGAGTCAAATTCAGAAATCGTTTTATACGGCAGCTATATCAAAACATTAACCGAATTGGCTCGATTATAATCCCAAACGACCTTCACTAATAAGAAGTATTTGTGCAAAATTTCAAGCGCCTAGCTTCACTTGCGACAGACAGACATGGCTAAATCGTTTCAGAATATTAAGAGGATCAAGAATATATATATATTTTGTTGAGTCTCAGAACAATATTTCGATGTGTTACAAACGGAATGATGAAATAAGTATACCCCCCATCCCATGGTGGAGGATGTAAAAAGAGTTTATATTTATATGTGGGTTTGTAAATTTATTTGTTTCGTATAGACTGAAATACGGTTGCACCGATTTTGTCGAAATTGTCATAGATTATGTAAATTAGTCTGGAAATCCCTCTCCATTACCCGAAAAGCACCACCCAAAAATAAACAAGCAAAAGCGTGTTAAGTTCGGCCGGGCCGAATCTTATATACCCTCCACCATGGATCGCATTTGTCGAGTTTATTTCCCGGCAAATCTTCTTAGGCAAAAAAATATAAGAAAAGATTTGCTCTGCTATTAGAGCGATATTAAGATATATTCCGGTTTGGACCACAATTAAATTATATGTTGGAGATCTGTGTAAAATGTCAGCCAATTCAGACCATAATAAATACGTATATTGATGGTCATGAGAGCATCCGTCGTACAAAATTTCATTCAAATCGGGTAAGAATTGCGCCCTCCAGAGGCTCAAGAAGTCAAGACCCAAGATCGGTTTATATGACAGCTATATCAGGTTATGGACCGATTTGAACCATACTCGACACAGTTGTTGGATATCATAACAAAACACGTAGTGCAAAATTTCATCCCAATCGGATAAGAATTGCGCACTCCAGAGGCTCAAGAAGTCAAGACCCAAGATCGGTTTATATGACAGCTATATCAGGTTATAAACCGATTTGAACCATACTTGGCACAGTTATTGGATATCATAACAAAACACGTCATGCAAAATTTCATTCCAATCGGATAAGAATTGCGCACTCTAGAGGCAAAAGAAGTCAAGACCCCAGATCGGTTTATATGACAGCTATATCAGGTTATGAACCGATTTGAACCATATTTGGCACAGTTGTTGGATATCATAACAAAACACGTAGTGCAAAATTTCATCCCAATCGGATAAGAATTGCGCACTCCAGAGGCTCAAGAAGTCAAGACCCAAGATCGGTTTATATGACAGCTATATCAGGTTATAAACCGATTTGAACCATACTTGGCACAGTTGTTGGATATCATAACAAACACGTAGTGCAAAATTTCATCCCAATCGGATAAGAATTGCGCACTCTAGAGGCTCAAGAAGTCAAGACCCAAGATCGGTTTATATGGCAGCTATATCAAAACATAGACCGATATGGCCCATTTACAACACCAACCAACCTACACTAATAAGAAGTATTTGTGCAAAATTTCAAGCGGCTAGCTTTACTCCTTCGGAAGTTAGCGTGCTTTCGACAAACAGAAGGACGGACGGACGGACGGACATGGCTAGATCGACATAAAATTTCACGACGATCAAGAATATATATACTTTATGGGGTCTCAGACGAATATTTCGAGTAGTAACAGTCAGAATGACGAAATTAGTATACCCCCCATCCTGTGGTGGAGGGTATAAAAACAGGTCGGGACAATGCGGACAAATGAAAGGTATTCGTAAGTAGAAAACGAATGTGGTATTAAGAATTAGGTTCAGGTAACTTGAGGGCCCTCCCAACCCTAGACTCATCTCCAAATAGTCATATTAGACGATCATGTCGATATGGAACTCAAATGAAAGTCATTCAGTAGTAGATTATGAATCTGGTCTGAAATGGGCAAAAGCTTTTATTATTTTTTGATATTGGAATGTGAATGGACCTTCCCATTACCACAAAAGTTTCCAACAACCGTACTTGGTACGGTCGAAATCAGTCTATAACCTGATATAGCTGCCATATAAACCGGCAGAAGTTTAGTATAGAGAATAAAATTATATCCTACCAATAAATTTAGTTGGAATAAATTTTTAGCAGTATGCATGGCGGTGGGTTCCCAAGATTCGGCCCGGCCGAACTTAGCACGCTTTTACTTGTTACACCCACCACTGTAGGATAGGGAGTATCAGTATTCATTTAGTCATTCCGTTTGCAACACATCGAAATATCATTTTCCGATCCTACAAAGTATATATATTTCGGATCGTCGTAAAATTCTTAGACGACGTAACGATGTCCGTGTTTCCTTTACGTCTATCCGTCCGTCTGTTGTAATCACTCTACAGCCTTCAAAATGTTGAGATATTGGGCTGAAATTTGGCACAGATACGTCCTGTACATGCACACTGGTTAAGTTCTTGAAAGGGCCAAATCGGACCATATTTGGATATAGCTGTTATATAGACCGATTTTCCGATAAAGGGTCTAATGCCCATAAAAACTTTATTTTTCATCCGATTTTGCTGAAATTTGACTCTAATATGGTTCAGATCGGACTATATTTAGATATAGCTACCATGCAGATCGATCACGCGATAAAGGGTCTAAAGAACACAAAAGCTTTATTTATTATCCGATTTCGCTGAAATTTGCAACACTGGGTTATTTTAAGCCTCCCGACATCCAAAATATGGATTAGATCGGTCCATATTTAGATATAGCTGCCATATAGACCGATCTCCCGATAAAGGGTCTGAAGACCATAAAAGCTTTATTTATTATCCGATTTCGCTAAAATTTGATACAGTAAAATTGTTTAAGCCTTTCAACATCTGATTTAAATATGGTTCATATCGGACTATATTTAGATATAGCTGCCATATAGACCGATCTCCCGATGGAGGGTCTGATGGCCGATGACCGAAGTATGGTACAGATCGGACTATACTTCGACACAGCTGCCATATAGACCGATCTGCCGATAAATGGCCTGAAGCCCATAAAAGCTTTATTTTTCAAACAATTTCGGTAAAATTTAAAACTGTGAGTTATTTGTAGCCTCTTGATACCCGACCTTAATATGGTTTAGATCGGACTATATTAAGATATAGCTGCCATGTGGACCGATCTGCCGATAAGGGGTCTGAAGCCAATAAAAGCTTTATTTATTACCCGATTTGGCTGAAATTTGAAACAGTGAGTTGGTTAAGACCTCCTAATATCCGACCTAAATATGGCTCTGATCGGACTATATTTAGATATAGCTGCCATATAGACCGATCTGCCGATAAGGGACTGAACCCATAAAAGCTTTGTTTATTACCCGATTTCGCTGAAATTTGAAACAGTGAGTTTTTCTGAGCCTCACGATATCCGACCCAAATATGGTTCAGATCGGTTTATAATTGGATGTAGCTGCCAAAGGGATCAATATTTTGTTCTACAAATTACAATAGAATAGTGACATATATATGTGCCGAATTTGGGTGCTTAAGTTATCCAATTTTTACCGGATTTTGATTAAATGGGATTTACATATATACACGAGGTGGTGGGTATCCAATGCATTTTTACTTGTTTTTTCTTAACTTTTTATTTAAATGTTTTACAAATTGCTGAATCTCATTACGGTATACTAAAGTCGTCTTCTGATATAGCCTTCTAAACCTTTATTTTGATTATTTGTATTATTTAAATTAAATTATAACACAATCAATTGCATACTCTTGCCTTATCGTCTTTGCTTGCCAGTTATTACTCAACACTTATCGAGAAGACATAAAGCTTAGAGCGGTTTCTTCCTTTTTCCTCTACGGTGTGTTAGTTTCCTTTTTTTTTTTATTTTCTTGGCGGGTATCAACAAAATTACGAACATAATTCCTATGGTAAGGCGTTAATGCGACCGGCAGTAGGTTCACGATTGGAGGCGTGTGAATGCGAATTGCGATTTTATTATATCTGTTGTTGTTGTAGATGTTATTACTTAAGTTTTGACCCTTATCAATTGGTGGGCGACGAAACAAAAAAAAAAAAAAAAAAAAATGTGACGACGATCAGCTTACACAGCTCACATTCCCTAGTGATTAGGGCTAGAAAAATACAATCGCCACAAAAACTCCCTCACGCAAAAATACGAAATTTATAACAATGATCACCTACAAATAACATTAACAACCATACAAACACGATACACGAGGGTGAATAGCTAAGGAAATCAAAAAAAAAAAAAACAAGAAATAAACAAGTAAAAAGGCGTTAAGTTCGGCCGGGTCGAACTTTGGATACCCACCACCTCGGGTATATATGTAAACCACCTTTCATCAAAATTCGGTGAAAAATTTATACCTTATACTCATATACCTCATACCGATCTGAACTATATGAAGCCGAACATAAGTCACTGTGTCAAATTTCAGTGAAATCGGACTATAAATGCGCCTGTTATGGGGCCAAGACTTTAAATCGAGATATCGGTCTACATCGCAGCTATATCCAAATCTGGACCGAATTGGGCCAAGTTGCATAAACATGTCGAAGAGCCTAACACTAAGCACTGTCCCAAATTTCGGCGAAATCGGACAATAAATGTCTCTTTTATGGCCCCAAAACCTAAAACCTAGATATCGTTCTATATGGCAGCTATATCCAAATCTGGACCGATCTGTGCGATATTGCAGAAGTATGTCAAGGATCTTAACTTAACTCACTGTTCCAAATTTCGGCGACATCGGACAATAAATGAGCATTTTATGGGCCCAAAACCATAAACCAAGAAATCGGTCTATATGGCAGCTATATCCAAATCTGAACCGATCTGGACCAAATTGAAGAAATATGTCAAAGGGCCTAACACAACTCACTGTCCCAAATTTCAGCAAAATCGGATAATGAATGTGGCTTTTATGGGCCTTACACCATAAATCGGAGAATCGATCTATATGGCAGCTATATCCAAATCTGAACCGATCTGAGCCAAATTAACGAAGGATGTCGATGGGCTTTACACAATTCACTGCCCCGAATTTCATCAAAATCGGATAATAAATGTGGCTTTTGTGGGCCTAAGACCCTAAACCGGAGGATCGGTCTATATGGCAGCTATATCCAAATCTGAACCGATCTGGGACAATTTAACGAAGGATGTCGATGGGCCTTACACAATTCACTGTCCCGAATTTCATCAAAATCGGATAATAAATGTGGCTTTTGTGGGCCTAAGACCCTAAACCGGAGGATCGGTCTATATGGCAGCTATATCCAAATCTGAACCGATCTGGACCAAATTGAAGAAACATGTCAAAAGGCCTAAGACAACTCACTGTCCCAAATTTCAGCGAAATTGGATTATAAATGTGGCTTTTATGGGCCTAAGACCCTAAATCTGAGGATCGGTCTATATGGCAGCTATATCCAAATCTAGACCGATCTACGCCAAACTGACGAAGGATATCGAAGGGCCTAACACAACTCACTGTCCCAAATTTCAACAAAATCGGATAATAAATGTGGCTTTTATGGGCCTAAGACCCTAAATCGCCGGATCGGTCTATATGGGGGCTATATCAAGATATAGTCCGATATAGCCCATCTTCGAACTTAACCTGCTTATGGACAAAAAAAGAATCTGTGCAAAGTTTCAGCTCAATATCTCTATTTTTGAAGACTGTAGCGTGATTTCAACAGACAGACGGACAGACGGACGGACATGGCTAGATCGTCTTAGATTTTTACGCTGATCAAGAATATATATACTTTATAGGGTCGGAAATGGATATTTCGATGTGTTGCAAACGGAATGACAAAATAAATATACCCCCATCCTTCGGTGGTGGGTATAAAAAAGGCATTAAGTTCGGGCCGGCCCGAACTTTGGATACCCACCACCTCGGCATATATGAAAACCCCCTTTCGGCACAATCTGGTGAAAATTGGATAACTAATGCACCCAATTTCGACAGGGACAATGAGTGGTCTTATAAATATAACTCACTGTTGACTTTTGCATTTTAAATTTCAACAAAATCGGGTAATAAATGCCGCTTTTATGAGCTTAAGACTCTTAATCGGCATATCGGTCTATATGATAGCTATATCTAATTGCAATCCGATCCGAACCATATTCGGGACGGATGTTGGGAGACCTAAAACTACCCACTGTTTCAAATTTCAGCGAAAACGGATAAAAAAATAAAGCTTTTATAGGTTTCAGACCCTTTATTGGCAGATCCGTCTATAAGGCAGCTATATCTAAATATAGTCCGACCTCAACCATATAAAGCCCGGATATCAAAAAGCTTAAATCAACTCACTGTTTCAAATTTCAGCGAAATCGGGTGATAAATAAAGCTTTTATGGGCTTCAGACCCCTTATCGGCAGATCGGTCAATATGGCAGCTATATCAAAATATAGGCCGATCTGGACCACATTTGGGTCCGATTTTGGGTGACCTAAAGCTACTCATTGTTTAAAATGTCAGCGAATGCGGGTAATAAATAAAGCTGTTATGGGCTACAGACCATATATCGGCAGATCGGTCTTTATGGCAGCTATATCAAAATATAGTCCGATCTGAACTATATTAAGGGAAAATGTTGGGAGGGCAAACCTACTCACCGTTTCAAATTTTAGCGAAATCGGTTAAAAAATAAAGCTTTTATGGACAATAGACCCTTTATCGACAATTCGGTTTATATGGCTGCTATATCTAATTATAGTTCGATCTGAACCATACTTGAGTCCAACGTTTGGAGGCCTAAAGCTAATCACTGTTTCAAATTGCAGCGAAATCGTGTAATAAACAAAGCTTTTATGGGCTTCAGACCCTATATCGGCAGATCGGTCTATATGGCACCTTTATCTAAATATAGTCCGATCTGGAAAATATTTGGGTCGTCAGATGTCGGAAGACCTTGATTGTTTTAAATTTGAGCGAAATCGGATAAAAAATAAAGCATTTATGGGCTTCAGACCCTTCATCGTCAGATCGGTCTATATAGCAGGTATATCCAAATATGGTCCGATTTGGCCCGTTCAAGAACTTTACCAGTGTGCATCAAAAAGACGTATCTGTGCCAAATTTCAGCACAGTATCTCAGTTTTTGAAGGCTGTAGAATGAGTACAACAGACGGACGAACAGACGGACAGACACACGGACATCGTTACATCGTCTAATAATTTTACGACGATCCGATATATTGTATAAACTATGTAGGGCGGCCACCGTAGCGCAGAGGTTAGCATGTCCGCCTATGACGTTGAACGCCTGGGTTCGAATCCTGGCGAGACCATCAGAAAAAATTTTCAGCGGTGGTTTTCCCCTCCCAAGAGGTGTCGCACTGCGGCACGCCGTTCGGACTCGGCTATAAAAAGGAGGCCCCTTATCATTGAGCTTAAACTTGAATCGGACTGCACTCATTGATATGTGAGAAGTTTGACCCTGTTCCTTAGTGGAATGTTCATGGGCAAAATTTGCAATTTGCAATGTAGGGTTGGAAATTGACTAAATGAATATACCCCCTATCCTACGGTGATGAGTATAACAAGTAAAAGCGGGCGGAATCTTAAGAACTCACCACCATGGATTCTGCTAAAAATGTATACAAAATAAATTTAGTTGTAGAGCGTAATATTATCCTACATACCAAACTACTGTCAAACCAGCCAAAATTAAAGCTTCTAGGAACCTAACAAGGATGATCGACAGACCGGTTTACATGGGAGCTATATCAGGTTATAGATTGAATTTGGTCGTATTTGACACATTTGTTGGAAGTCGTAACAAAATTTCGCATACAAAATTTCAACCTTATCGGACAAAAATTGAGGCTTGTAAAGATTAAGTCAAAACGGGAGAACGGTTTATATAGGAGCTATTTACATAGGATATAGCGGCTAGCTTCACTCGTTCGGTCTAATTGAAGAAGGATGTCGAGGGGCCTTACAAAACTCACTGTCCCAAATTTCAGCAAAATCGGATAACAAATGTGGCTTTATGGGCTTAAGACCCTTAATCGGCGGATCGGTCTATATGACAGCTATATCCAAACCTGGACCGATCTCGGCTAAATTGAAGAAAGATGTCTAGGGGCCCAACACAACTAACTATCCCAAATTTCAGCAAAATCGCATAATAAATGTGGCTTTTATGGGTCCAAAACCTTAAATCGAGTCTATATGGCAGCTATATCCAAATATGGACCGATCTGGCCCAAAATGAAGAAGTATGTCTAGGGGCCTAACACAACTCACTGTCCCAAATTTCGGCGACAGCGGACAATAAATGCGCCTTTTATGGACCCAAAACCTTAAATCGAGAGATCGATTTATATGGGAGCTATATCGAAATCTGAACCGATATAGCCCATTTGCAATCCCAAATGACCTACATCAATAAGAAGTACCTTTGCAAAAATTTAAAACGGCTTGCTTTATGCGTTCGATAGCTATCTGGATATCGACAGACGGACGGACACACATGGCTAGATCGACTCAGAATGTCGACACAATTTAGAATATATATACTCTATGGGGTCGCAGATCATTACTTCGAGTTGTCACAAACGGAAAGACTAGATTAGTGTACTCCCATCCTATGGTGGTGTATATAAAACAAATCATACGGCAACCATCATCATCAACAGCACCACCACCGTTCAATAACTGCCCGCAAACATTAGTCAGCGCCAAGCAAAACTGATATGCGTGTACGTCTAAGCGAAGAGCAACCGGTAGCCACAGCAGTAGCCACTAATACCAGAAGTTCAAAAGCTTACGGAAGCTTACACAGTCAGTAGCATAAATGTTTGACAACCGGCAAATGGCATTAGCGCTCTGCGAAAGATGCTTAAGATGAGCCCGCACATTCGTTTGCCAACAAGTCTTCAATATTTTAATTCCCAAAGAAAAAGTGATTGACTGACTAATGAGTGTTGGGGTGGCATGACATGGTTTTAACTGTATGTGGTACGCATTCGCGGCCATAGAGAATAAGAAACAGAAATCTTTTAATTTCTACATTGCTAAGTTGGGCCTGATTGTTAAAGGAATTATTTGGGATTATATAGTTTTCTCGACTTCAGGCTATGTGGATTTTCATAAAAAAACTATAGTTTCAAGCCTCAAAGTTTGACCTTAAGAGTTAAAAACAAGTAAAAAGGCGTTAAGTTCGGCCGGGCCGAACTTTGGATACCCACCACCTCGGGTATATATGTAAACCACCTTTCATAAATATTCAGTGAAAATTTCATACCTTATACTCATATAAATTTCATACCTCATACCGATATGAACTATATACGACACGGATGTCGAAAAGCCGAACATAAGTCACTGTGTCAAATTTCAGTGAAATCGGATTATAATGCGCCTTTTATGGGGCCAAGACTTTAAATCGAGATATCGGTCTACATGGCAGCTATATCCAATATCTGGACCGATTTGGGCCAAGTTGCATTAACATGTCGAAGAGCCTAACATTAAGCACTGTCCCAAATTTCGGCGAAATCGGACAAAAAATGCCTCTTTTATGGGCCCTAAACCTTAAATCCAGAGATCGGTCTATATGGCAGCTATAATCAAATCTGGACTGATCTGGGCAAAATTGAAGAAGGACGTCGAAGAGCCTAACCAAACTCACTGTCTCAAATTTCAGCGACATCGGACAATAAATGCGTCTTTTATGGCCCCAAAACCTAAAACCTAGATATCGGTCTATATGGCAGCTATATCCAAATCTGGACCGATCTCTGCGATATTGCAGAAGTATGTCAAGGGGCTTAACTTAACTCACTGTTCCAAATTTCGGGGACATCGGGCAATAAATGAGCATTTTATGGGCCCAAAACCATAAATCAAGAAATCGGTCTATATGGCAGCTATATCCAAATTTGAACCGATCTGGACCAAATTGAAGAAATATGTCAAAGTGCCTAACACATCTCACTGTCCCAAATTTCAGCAAAATCGGATAATGAATGTGGCTATTATGGGCCTTACACCATAAATCGGAGGATCGATCTATATGGCAGCTATATCCAAATCTGGACCGATCTGGACCAAATTAAAGAAACATGTCAAGGGGCCTAAGGCAACTCACTCACCAAATTAACGAAGGATGTCGATGGGCTTTACACAATTCACTGCCCCGAATTTCATCAAAATCGGATAATAAATGTGGCTTTTGTGGGCCTAAGACCCTAAACCGGAGGATCGGTCTATATGGCAGCTATATCCAAATCTGAACCGATCTGGACCAAATTAAAGAAACATGTCAAGGGGCCTAAGGCAACTCACTGTCCCAAATTTCAGCGAAATCGGACCATAAATGTGGCTTTTATGGGCCTTAGACCCTAAATCGGAGGATCGGTCTATATGGCAGCTATATCCAAATTTGGACCGATCTAAGCCAAATTGACAAAGGATGTCGAAGGGCCTAACACAACTCACTGTCCCAAATTTCAACAAAATCGGATAATAAATGTGGCTTTTATGAGCCTAAGACCCTAAATCGGCGGATCGGTCTATATGGGGGCTATATCAAGATATAGTCCGATATAGCCCATCTTCGAACTTAACCTGCTTATGGACAAAAAAAGAATCTGTGCAAAGTTTCAGCTCAATATCTCTATTTTTAAAGACTGTAGCGTGATTTCAACAGACAGACGGACAGACGGACGGACATGGCTAGATCGTCTTAGATTTTTACGCTGATCAAGAATATATATACTTTATAGGGTCGGAAATGGATATTTCGATGTGTTGCAAACGGAATGACAAATTGAATATACCCCCATCCTTCGGTGGTGGGTATAAAAACCTATACTTATTTGAAACGCATACCCCAACTTTTTCCCCTTTTGATCCCAGTAAGAAACGGTGTAATGTTTGCTTGCTTAAATTGGATACATAATGAGTCATAATTTTGTAAAGGGTGATTTTTTACGAGCTATAGGGAAGTTTTTCGAAAAATAGTATATATATATAAAATTCAGAAAAATGCATGAAATCTTTATTTGAATCGATAGTTCGGTCCATATAATATACTGTTTAAAGATTATTTGAGGCAAATGTTGACCGTGACTGTGCCTCAAATGATCCGCTTAGTTCAATTTTGGCAACTCTTTACAACATTTCGGCCGGTATCTCACAAATAAATGCTTCAATGTTGTCTTCCAATGCGTCTATTGAAGCGGGCTTGTCTGTATAGATATGAGATTTAACATAGCCCCACAAAAAATAGTCTAAAGGCGTTAAATTGCACGATCTAGGCGGCCATTTGACCGGTTCCGAACGTGAAATAACATGTTCACCGAACTCGCCTCTCAATAAGTCCATTGTTGCGCGTGCTGTGTGGCATGTGGCACCGTCTTGCTGAAACCACATGCCATGCAAGTCAAGCTCTTGCATTTTGGGGAAAATAAAAAAAATTGGATATCATCTCACGGCATCGCTAACCATTCGCAGTTACGTTATGATTCGCATCATCTTTGAAGAAGTACGGTTCAATGATGCCACCAGCCCATAAACCGCACCACACTGTGATCTTTATTGAATGCATTGGTAGCTTTTGCAATGCTTCTGGCTGGTATTCACCCCAAAATCGACAATTATGCTTATTTACATAGCCATTGGGCCAAAAATTAGCTTCGTCGTAAAATGAAATGAAATTTCTTAACAGAGCACGAATTTTAATAATAAAATTCAATTATTTTCAAGCTTTGTTCGTTAAATCATATACCAAGCCCATGGTTAAATCATAGACCAGACCACCAAAAACCGGTCATGGTTGCCGACTATGGAAATATAGCGTACAAATAAATGGTGCTCTGATATCAACATTCAGGACCAACTAACTGTCTTGGTGAAGACCCACCTCCATAACAACCCCCAAAAGAGGACTTATTTGCTCACCATGACAATTTGGGTCTTACAGAGAGCAGAGCTCGATGTTCACAGTCTTCAAACGAGACATATTTGCTGACTTTTGCAGTAAGGGGTTTAAATGAAAGGTATTTCAGATTAGAAAACGAATTTAATATCCAATTTTGAGACCAGTGATATTTGAAAGTAGAGTAGATATATTTTCAGGGCTAAGTGTTTGGGGGGACCAACCCAATCCCCCAAGACACCTCTTAATCGGACATATTTACCGACCAGTTCAATGTGAGCCTCAAATGAAAGGTGTTGGGGAGTAGAACAGAAAATTGATACTCACTTTTGAAACCAATTTTCTGGGGGTCTACTCCTTCCCCAAAACACCCCACAAACAGCATTTATTAACTGACCATCACAATATGGGGCTTAAATAAAGGTATTTGGGAGTAGAATCCTTCCCCAAAAAATTCCCCAAAAGGGGTAAAATTTACCGACCATGGCAATATATAGCTCAAATTAAAGGTATATGAGATAAAAAAATGAATTTGATAACAAATTTTGGGTATTGGGGTGTAGAGCACGAAATTGAATCCCACTTTCGGGACCAATTTTCTGGAGGTCTACTCCCTCCCTAAAATACTCCACAAACTGCACTTATTTACTGGCCATCGCAACATGGGGCTCAAATAAAGGTATTTGAAAGTAAAATATGAATCAGAGATCGAAATGTGGCACCATGAATTTGCGGTACCGCCCCTTCCCCAAAAACACCCCCAAAAGGGTAAAAATTTACCAACCATCCCTATATGTGGATCAAATGGAAGGTATTTGAGATTAGAAAACGAATTTGATAACCAATTTTGGGGCCAAGTGTTTGGGCGTCGCCTCATCATTTCACAGATGGTGCATATTGATCCCGTGGTGAAAATAGGGTACTACATTTTTTGATATCTGAAGGGGGGGGGGGGGGCGGACCCTCCCCCTTACCCTAATTTTCAGAAACGCCAAATCTCCGAAATGGGTGGTGCGATATAAGCGAAATTTTGTGTGCTCTCATATAGTACCCTAAAAAAAAAATTTGGTATCCAAATTTTGGATGGGGTACCTAGGGGGGCCGTCCTACACCCACCCTAAAACCTACCAAACATATATTTAGACCAATCACGACAATATGGGACTCAAATGAAAGGTATTTAGGATAAGAAAACGTATCTGATATCCAATTGTCGGACCAAGTGTTAGGGGGACCACCCCAAGCCCCAAAACACCCCTAAATCGGACATATTTACCGACCATGGTAATATGGGGCTCGAACGAAAGGTATTTGCGAGTATAATACGAATCTGATATCCAATGTGGGACCACGTTTCGGGGGGTCCACCCCTTCCCCAAAACACCACCCAAACAGGACTTATTTACTGACCATGAGAATATGGGGCTTAAATAAAAGGTATTTAAATGTAGAATACGAATCTGATATCCAAATATGGGATCAACTGTTTGGGGGGCCGCCTCTCACCAAAAACATCCCCCAAAGGGGACAAATTTACGACCATAGCAATATGGGGCTTAAATGAAAGGTCTTTGGGTGTAAAGCACGAATCTGATATCAATATTCGGGAAAAGTGTCTATGGGGCCACCCCACCCCCACAACACCACCCAAATAGGAAGTATTTGCTGACTATTGCAATATGAGGCTCAAATAAGAGGGTTTTTAGAGTAGAACACGAATCCGATATGTATTTTCTAGGCCAACTCACAGAGTGGCCGCCCCAGGCCGGTCATGTTTGCCGACTATGGAAATATGGGGCTCAAATTAAAGGTATTTGGGAGTAGACCACGTATCTGATATCAACATTAGGGTCCAACTGTCCCACCACCATAACAACCCCCAAATAGCACATATTGCTCACCAAGACAATTTGGGTCTTAAAGAGAGTAGAACTAAATATTCATGGTTTTTAGGGCCACTACCCCTAACCGGACATATATGGTGACTTTGGCAATAAGGAGTTTGAATGAGATTAGAAAACGAATTTGATATCCAATTTTGAGGCCAATGGCAATATGGGGTTCAAATAAATGATATATAGATGTATGAGAATAGGGCACGTTGGTGATATATTTTCCGGGCGTAGTGTTTGGGGGACCACCCCAATTCCCAAAACACCCCTAAATCGGGCATATTTACCGACCATGCCAATGTGGAGCTTAAATGAAAGGTATTGGGGGGTAGAGCAAGAATTGATACCCACTTTCAGGACGAAAATAAATATTCAAAGGAAAATTTTGCTCCATATAAAGAAAAGAAGGCGCAGCGGAGCGGGCCCAGGTCAGCTACAATAGTTTGCTATAAAATGAAGTTTTGACAAAATATCCTGAGAATTGAAATTTTGATCAAATTTCCCTAGAAATGATAAAATTATCTAAAGAAATAGCAACACAAACCAACCACTATGGGACGCGTTTCGTCTTTGCTTAGAAGACTTTTCAACCATATTAGATGCGATGGCTTCAAGGGCCGTGCCTTGGTATGTTGTATTCGAATCTTTAGTAATAGCGAAAATGCTTCAATGATACAATTACCACATAAACTACGCTCGACAACCCACGCTCCCATGGATTTACAATTTTAACAAAATTTTCTATTATTATTTTAACAATTTTCTCAAATATTGCTTTTAGATGCTTCAAAATTTTAATTGATTTTTCCCATAACAATTTTTTTTGTTTTCCCTCGGATAGGTGTTGAAATTATCTACCCCCACACATGGAAAGACAAGTTAGCACAACGCAGTATAATTGAAAAAAAAAAAAAAACTGTTCATTCATGAATGTACTACAGTTTGCTTTGTAGGGTAGTCCATGGCTTTATTTTAGCTTTTGTTTATATTGTAGAACACATGAGGAGGTGAAGGCATGCGAAGCCAAATGTTCATACGTCTGGCCATCTGTCTGTCTGTCGCACTATGTGAATGCCCCTTACAGATAATTGTATGAGTGCTACTATCCCAATGTGTTTTCTTTGGGGGAAAACTGGAAACAAATGATGAAATTACTCGCCCACAACAACAACAACTAAAATAAAAAAAAAAACACATCGTAATTAAGAAAAAATTGAAAATAATGTGCTGCAATCTTCATCGTCGTTCGGTTATTGTTTGGCCTCGAGATTCAGCCATACAAAATTATTATAATTAATGTTCACCCTGATCTTCAAAATAAGACTCATCATAGCATGAAATTAAATTTTGATTTTTTTTTTTTTTCGTTTAATGAACACGTTGTGTGTGACTTTTTTTGCATTTTTGATTTTGTTTTTTTTTTTAAAACTTTTTTTGAAATTTGTTTCTAATGCGGTCTATTTCGTCTTACTCACGTGACGTGGGTGGGCAGCATTCGCACGTAAATGTGTTTTTTCGCTATGACTGTTTTCCGTTGGCCTGTCATCAACCCCATGAAACTTTTCGCAGAGGGGGTTTCTTAAGACCGTACAAATGAAATACAACTTTAAGCCTTTCCATTCAAGTTCGGTAAATCATCAAAGAGTTCTGTGACAAGTATGGCGCATTTCGGCTTACAATCTATCACCGCTACTTAGGGATGTTAAGACAAGCCATAAATCGTAAATGTTTTGGCATACAATTAAACAATGGCAAAAGAACATACAAACAATTTTAATTGCTTAAATCACTATTGGATGACTAACTAATTAACGGTTCTTGGGCAGCTTTTGCTAAAATAAAAACAAAACAAGTAAGAGCGTGCTAAGTTCGGCCGGGTCGAATCTTATATGCCCTCCACCATAGACCGCATTTGTTGAGTTCTTTGCGCGGTATCTCTTTTTAGGCAACCAAAAGAATAATGAATAAGAAATGTTATGCTATTGGAGCTATATCAAGTTATAGTCCGATTCGGACCATAAATGAGTTGAATGCTGAACATTGTAGAAGTCTATGCGTAATATTTCAGTCCATTCGGATAGAAATTGCGCCTTGTAGGGGCTCAAGAAGCAAAATCGGGACATCGGTTTATATGGAAGCTGTATCAAGCTATTGATCGATTCAGACCATATGTTGAAAGTCATGAGAGAAGCCGTTGAACAAAATTTCTGTCAAATCGGATGAGAATCAAGAAGTCAATATCCCAGATCGGTTTATAGGGCAGCTATACCAGATTACGAATCGATTTGCGTCATACTTAGGTCATAACAAAACACCTAGTGCAAAATTTCAGTCAAATCGGATAGCAATTGCGCCCTCCAGCGGCTCAAGAAGTCAAGATCCAAGATCGGTTTTTATGGCAGCTATACCGGATTATGAACCGATTTGAATCATACTTAGAACAGTTGTTGGAAGTGATACCCAAACACGACGTGCAAAATTACAGCCAAATCGGATAAGAATTGCGCTCTCTAAAAGCTGAAGAATTTAAGACCCATGATCAGTTTATATGGCGGCTATGTCAGGTTATGAACCGATTTGAACCATACTTAGCACAGTTGGTGGAAGTGATACCAAAACACTTCGTGCAAAATTTCAGTCAAATCGTAAGAGAATTGCTCCCTCTAGAGGCTTAAGAAGTCCAGACCCAAGAGAGGTTTATATGGCAGCTATATCAAAACATGGACCCATTTGGCCCATTTACAATCTCAACCGGCCTACACTAACAAAAAGTATTTGCGGAAAATTTCAAGCGCCCAGCTTTACTCCTTCGAAAGTTTGCGTGCTTTCGACAGGCGGACGGATCGACTTAAAATGACATGAAGATCAAGAACATGTATACTTTATGGGGTCTGAGACGCATATTTCGAGGTGTTACAAACAGAATGACAAAATTAGTATGCCCCAGTGCTAAGGTGGAGGGTATACAAAAAAATAAAATTTATAAAAATTTCATATCAAAAAATCGTCTGACATTCATCTATTATAGAATTTTTTGGTCAAATAACCTGGGGGGACGCAGCATCCCAAAACCCACCCCGACGGACATGTTTACCGATTGCGACAATATGGGTACCAAATGAAAGCTATTTAAAGTAGAGTAAGAACTTGGTATATAAATTTCGCCCTAAGTGGGGGGTCCAAAAAACCCCCAACAGGACTCTTTCACCGCTATGGGCTATATGGGTATCAAATGAAAGGTATTTGAAAGTAGAGTAGAAATCTGATATTAAAAATGTATTCCTTGTTGTCTGAGGGGCCTCCAAACTCAAAAAAGAGAAATTTGGTATCCTTATTTAGGGTGGAATACCGCGGTGGGGGGCCGCGCCATCTCCAAAGCCCGGTAAATGGAAATACAAACCAATAATGGTATTTGAGACTAGACCAATTAAAGGTATTTGAGACTAGAAAACGAATCTGATATATGACGATTCACCTTACCCCCAAATATACCCCCATACCGGACTTATTTATGGACCATAGCAATATAAGACTCAAATGAAAGGTACTTGGGAGTAGATCACCTATATGATCTCCACATTGGGGCGAAATATCTGAAAGGCCTTTCCAGTACCATCAAATAGGACTTTCCTGACCGTGCCAGTATAGGGCTCAGGCAAAATAAGAGAGTGAGAGAAGGCGCAGCTGGTGTATTACATAGGATTGGCCTACGTAATACACCATTCCGTGCAATATAGACCTATCTCGCCTGCACATGGCGCTAGTGACCCCTACATGGAATGCATGGTCCGGTACTGCCGAGATAGACCTATACAACGTGTACATACCGCCGGTTGGTAGCTGTGTCCCGATTAATGGCCAGGCTTACAACCCCGACATAAGTGGGTTGCTATCTGGCCACAATCATCTGGTTCTAGGGGACTTTAATGCGTCATCACACGTCATGGCATTCTCCCCTAGGTTACGACCAGCGTGGCATAGCTTTGGCAGAGCAGATTGAAAGCTCAACGTTTTGGTGAAAGAAGATGCCCCCACTAGGATTACGAGGAGGTGCAGCAGCTCGCCAGACATCTCCATGGCATCCCCTGATCTCCTGACTGACGTCATCCTGGCAAGCCGTCATCTCGTTGGGGTCAGACCACCTCCCCATAATTCTCAGCATCAGCCGACCACCCGACTTCATAACCTCTGAGCTCCGGACGTTTATCAATCAGTGATAACTACAACTACAGTGAACTACAACCCCCCTCTGATGTGCTAGTGGCCGAGAGGAAATTCCGAGACATAATTAAAGCAGCAGCCGCTCGCTTTATACCAGCCGCTCGCTTTATACCAGCCGGTCAAATACCCCAAGTGCGACCCAATTTCCCGGCGTAAGAGGTGGTACTCGCAGATGAGCGTGATGAGATTCGTGCAAAGGACCCCGCTAACCCCAATCAGCGAGCTGAATCTGGAAATAAACAGGGCAGTCAACGAACAAAAGCGCAATTTGTGGCTGGAACTTAGGCACCAGTGTAGGAAATCTGTGGTCCACTGTTAAGTCACTCTCGAACCCCGGTAGATGGGATGACAGGACCTCAGTCATTTTTGGCGAAATAACTGTGACTGATCCGAAGAGATGCGCCAGTTTATTCAACCATGAATTTATTGTGCATCACGAGGGAGACAGGGCTAGGAAAAGAGCCATTTGCCGTATTCGTGATCTCCGAGCCGATTACAGCCATTACAATTTACTGTGGGCGAAGTTACGAATGTCGTCCGTGGCGCCATCTAAGGCGTTGGGGCCCGACGAAATCTCTACATTGATGTTGAAGAATTTGGATTCACCTGGAGTTGAGTACCTTACCACTGTCCTCAACCCGTCTTTGAACACTCTTATAGTTCCCGATGTCTGGCAAATGGGCAGAGTGATCCCGCTACTGAAGCCTGGAAAAGACCCGAGTTTGGGGGAGTGGTACAGACGGATCTCCCTTCTCTCACCAGTGGCAAAGACGCTTGAGGCATTACTCCTCCCGAAGAATTCCCATTCGCCGAGCATCATAATGGATTTCGAAGACTGCACAGCACAACAACAGTTTCGCATGTCATCACCGCACATATTTGCCGTGGTTTTAATCACCCAGGCCATGTGATAGGACGGTCCTCGTGGCACTATCGAAGGCTTTCGATATTATTTGAGGACATCGCCAACATGCCCCTCCAGCCAGGCCCGAAACGATGGGTCGCGAATTATCTGTGTGGTCGCCAGTCATTTGGGATAAGAAATCAATGCACCGTAGAGTGAAACAGGGAGTTCCCCAAGGTGGTGTAATATCTCCGGTACTGTTTAACCTCTACCTATCCTCCATTCCTCCCCCTCCAGACGGCATAGAGATCGTATCATATGCGGACGATTGTACGATTATGGCATCAGGCCCCCCACCCATTGATGACATCTGCGATAGGTTGAACGTCTACCTCAACGAACTTGCCTCATATTTCGCTGCAAGAAATCTGAAGATATCCGCCACCAAATCTTCAGCCACATTGTTCACTACAAATACGCATGAGGTGCATACTGAGCTGACTGTGATGGTCGATGAAGAAATGATTCCGACTATCAAGTGTCCCAAAATACTTGGCGTCACATTTGACAGCTCTTACACATTCTCCCCACATGTGGACAAAGAAACCACATACAAGGCAATTGGCCGGTCTCTGCTAAGTTATGCAGCGCCTGTGTGGTCTCTTCAACTTTGTGTCACACAGTGTAATAATATTAAGATCTGTCAGAATGCCGCCCTCCGAACTGCGACGGGCTGTCTCCTCAGTTCTCATGTGGACCACCTCAATCAGGAGACAAAGCTCCTACTGGTGCGAAGACATAACTACATGCTGTCTAAGCAATACCATTTGGGCTGTTGTCGCAGAGACCATCCAAATCATCACCATCACCGCCCAGAAGCCTTAAGGTAGATCTACATCTCTAGATCAAGCGGCATATTAAGCAGGTCTAAACAACATTCATGCAGACACGGTAGCAGATGCGGTAATTGGCTACCGGGTGAATGTAGTCCTTGGAGACCGACCGCAACCCATTGCACCTGAAGAAATCGACCACCCCCGGCAAACCAGAGTAGTTCTGGCTTAATTACTTTCCGGCAGGTGCAGCCGCCTCAATTCCTACAGAGCTGGGATTGATGGCGACATGCAAGATGTATGTCCCGATTGTAACCAGGGACCGTCTGTCAAAAGCACGCAAACATTCGAAGGAGTGTAGCTAGCCGTTTGAAATTTTGCAAAATACTTTTCATTAGTGTAGGCTGTTTCGGATTGTATGGCCCATATATATTGGTCCATGTTTTGATATAGCTGCCATATAAACCGATCTTGATTGCTTGTGCCACTAGAGAGCGAAATTCTTATCCGATTTGGCTGGACTTTTTCATGACATGTTTTGTTATGACTTCCAGCATTTGTGTTAAGTATGGTTGAAATCGGTCCACAACCTGATATAGCTGTTATATAAACCGATCTGCGGTCTTGAATGCAGTTTTGCATGGCGTGTTTTGTTATGGCTTCCAACAACTGTGTTTAAGTCAAATCGGTCCATAACCTGATATAGCTGTCATGTTAACTGATCTGGGATCGTGGGTTCTTGAGCCTCTAGAGAGCGCAATTATTATCCAATTTGGTTGAAATTGAATCTGAATCTGTTACAGCTTCCATATAAACCGATCTCTCTATTTTACTTCTTGAACCCCTAAAGGACGTAATTCTTATACGAATTGACTGAAATTTTACAAAATGGCTTCTAGTATGGTCTCCAACATTCAACTCTTTGACATGTTTTTTTTTTTTTTTTAATTTGTTCTCCTACATTGTTTGCTGGGTTTTCACATTCATTCACACACAGTAGCAGAACATTTAAAGAAAATATTGAATATCTCTCTTTGTTCAGATAACGACGCGCGTATGTCTGCGATTGAGCATAGATATTAGAAGATTATTTAAATAAACAAAATTGTCTTTGGATGGCTTAGCGTATATCAAACAAATGTTTTTTTCAACATTTTTTTTTTTTTTTTAGTGGAATGCGCTTTTCGTTGGGCAGAGAGTTCATTGAAATGATGATAATTTTACGTGTGATAATATCAAACAAAACTATTTCGGATATAAGAAAGAATGCGATTAAATTAAAAGGTTTTTTCAAAAATTTGTATAAAAGCTGCAGATTTGATTAGATTATGAGAAAATCTGAAAAATTTTTTTTTTTTCTTTGGACTACAGAGAATTTTTTTTTTTATGGAAATGTGTTGCAAATAAAAGGAATTGAGTTGTCAAAGATTCGATTTGAAATAAGAGAACTTATTTAAAAGATCATATCAATAACTGAAACAGAAGTCCCCATGCTCCTTTTTATGTATTGGTATAGGAAGTGAGGCTAACGTATCGCAGAGGTTAGCATGTCTGCCTATGGCTCTGAACGCGGGCCCATTCCGCTGCGCCTTCTTTTACTTTATATGGAACAACAGTTTCCTTGGAATATTTATTTTCGACCATTAAAGATCTTTTAGTGAAATACCATGCTAACTTGACTAACAGTTTAACAATAAAAGTGCCTTTATCTGAATCCCATGTGATTCGTTATTGGTCTACGAATTTAAGATGGGATGTAAGGTGTACTTCATTCTTAAAATACTTTATTTTTGCCTGATACTTTCATGATGTCTGATTAAGTGAGGTTTTCGAGGGAGAGGTGGTCCCCCAGATACTTGGCCCTGAAAAAATAACAGCATCGTGATTTTCTCTCAAATACCATTTATTTAAACCCCACATTGGTTTTGATGGGGAGTTTACAGGATGAGGCGTCCCCAAAACACATGGCCCCAAAATTGGTTACCAAATTCGTTTTCTAATCTCAAATACCTTTCATTTCAGCCACATATTGGCATGGTCAAAAAAATTTTCCCCTTTGGGGGTGTTTTGGGAAAGGGGTGATGCGCTAAATACATGGTCTTAAATTTGGATATCAAATTCGTATTCTACTCCCAAATACCTTTATTTGAGCCCCATATTGCGATGGTCATTTGTGAGGTATTTTGGGAAAGGGGTAGACTCCCAGAAAATTGGTCCCGAAAATGGGTATCAATTTTTGCTTTACCCCCAAATTACTTTCATTTAAGCTCCACATTGACATGGTCGGTAAATATGCCCGATTTAGGGGTGGTCCCCCAAACACTAAGCCCAGAAAATATATCAGCAGCGTGCTCTATTCTTATATATCTATATATCATTTATTTGAACCCCATATTGCCACTGCCCTCAAAATTCAAATCAATTTCGTTTTCTAATTTCATTTAAACTCCTTATTGCAAAAGTCAGCAAATATGACCGGTTTGGGGTAGTGGCCCTAAAAACTATGAATATTTAGTTCTACTCTCTTTAAGACCCAAATTGTCTTGGTGAGCAAATATGTCCTATTTGGGGGTTGTTATGGTGGTGGGACAGTTGGCCCCTAATGTTGATATCAGATACGTGGTCTACTCCCACATACCTTTAATTTGAGCCCCATATTTCCATAGTCGGCAAACATGACCGGCCTGGGGCGGCCACTCAGTGAGTTGGCTTTGAAAATATATATCGTATTCGTGTTCCACTTTAAAAACCCTCTTATTTCAGCCTCATATTGCAATAGTCAGAAAATACTTACTATTTGGGTGGTGTTGTGTGGGTGGCGTGGCCCCGTAGACACTTTTCCCGAATATTGATATCAAATTCGTGCTTTACTTCCAAAGACCTTTCATTTGAGCCCCATATTGCAATGGTCGTAAATTTGTC